>NC_079296.1:21858044-22055544 GCF_023638135.1 Falco biarmicus
GGCCAATAACACGGCCAAATGTATTTGAAAAGAGACGAAATTTTGCCCTGGACATACGAGCAAGCGCCCATATCGAGAGCTGGAAAGGGATTGATGAATTACATCATCACAGGACTGGTAAAAAGTGGCATTGAAGGACAATAGTCAGTATATAGATTTATATTTAAATACAGCCAGTAGGAAAACAAAGTGTCACCGACCCCACTTCATCTAAAAATACATCCATTTTCTTGTGAACTATTTGCATTACAGCAGGAAAGCAAACAAGCTGGCAAAGGATGAGAAAAAAAAAAAAGAACAGCTATTATAATGTGTTGCCCACTGTGTTCTCCCTCTCTCTCTCCCCCTTTCTCCCCCCTCCATATATATGTCTTTATTTTTACTTGGGGTGGGAGCGGAGGTAGGCAGCTTGATGCAGGAAATCTCACCAAAGGATGTGATGCTTTAGGGGCTCAGGAGCATGCATTTATTCTCATTACTGGGGGAACTTTCTTACTACTTCGCATGGCTAGGCTGGAGAACAGTGCTAGCACAGCAACCCCTCTTGCGTACAATCTCTTTCAATAATGTAAACACCTCGATGCCTTTAGTACACGGAGCTTTCAAATTTAAGGTCAATATTTACAGTTTGGATTTTTACGGGTACCCATCAACATTGGCACACACCTCTCCCTATCAGGATGGTTAATAGGCTTGCTTTCCCTGCCTGCCTCTCTCTGCTTCCCCAGCACGACCACATCAGCACTAGTATCAAATTAACTCTCCGACTTTGAAACTTATTGATCTGCTATTAAGACACCAGTGAACCTGATGAAATGAGTGCTGTAGGTGCAGTCAAGACTTCAAAGTGTCACACAGCCACATAAAACAAGCGCCTTTGATCCTAACTCCGATCTGCTGAGGGTTTAAAGCCCAATTCTCCCTAAGCTGCCCTTCTCACTCGTCATGTCTGATGTCTCACCAACCAGCGACTTGATAATGTTAATAATGCAAATTTTAGCAAATGATTTTTACAATGGCAAAATTAATTACATCGAGACCGAAAGAAGCATAAATTCATATCTGATGTACAAAAAAAATATAGTCGTAGCTATTACACTTGCAACAGAAACTATGAGCACGTTCAGGTTTTAAAACTGTATTACTGCTGCCTTACCCTCTCAGCTTCACAGGGTCTCATTTTGCTGCTAAAACTATAATTATTTATTATAAATTAACCTTAGATTGGGTTTAAGAGAGCTGAGAGAATTCTATACAAAGTCCCCTATTGCTATGTATGCATTATTAAAGAAAAGCCACCTCCACGCTTTATATATCCCTTTTTCTCGTTCTTTGTCGCTCATTCTCTCCCGATTTCTTCCCCGTGTTCATTCTACAAATCTTCACAGCACAGTTGCACAGATTATTTTAAAAACACCTGCATTTCTGAAATTGCATCAACTAACAAGGTTTTCCTAGATTTATGAATGGTAAAAAGAAAGAGATTTCATGTTTAGGGAAGAACATAAAGCAACCTACAAAACTAAGAGCAAAAAATTATATCTGCAATAATGAAAATGTACATTTTAAGCAAATGCACTAGATGAGAGTATTTTCCTGTAATGGAAATGGATTATTTTCCTCATGAATAATATTATTATATAAACATTTTCTGATTCTTCCCCTGAATTTGTCAACAAATATTCAATAATTTAATAAACTTTTATCTGCAAACCTCATTAATCCCATTTTCAGCCGAGGGAGTTTCTCACAAAACCTGTTACAGAAGTTTCCCGACTGCATTTCTAATGGAAGAATCACACAAATGCTCAATTAGCTTACCCATGCTATGTGCGAACACACAGCTGTCCGCCTCCTCCTCCTCCTCCTCCTGAATACTGCACTTAGGTTCTTTTCTTTTCTGGTTTTTTTTTTAAGAAACAGAATTTGCTAAGATATCTTATTTGGTGCATAATGGTTTAAAGCATCTTAAAACACCTGAAAAATTCACTATCTATTAAATTTTCAGGTATAAAGATGCAGCCATTTGTGTATATTTAAGCTGAAATATGTGGCTTGGTTCTGTGCTTCCGACAAAGCAAAAAAGAAAATAAGAACTCCAAATTTGTCTCTTCCTTTCTACTTTTTGAGACGCAAACATGGTAGCATCTTTGGCTATGCAAAGTTGAAAAGGAACGTTATTTTAATTGGCTCCTCTGCATCAATTTTTTTTTTCGATAATTCAATCAGTATGTTTTCCCAATTTTACTTCAATAAAATTTCGATAGTAATACCTTTTGTGGATTTTTTTTTTAATGTTGATACTCACTTAACCTACTTGCAATTCTAAAGAAGTCAACACTTGATTGTGACAATGTTCAAAAGAATTTCCTATGCCACAAGCACAGTAAAAACTTTCACCAATTAGTGCAGGAAAAAAGGAGGGAAAAGCCAGAGCGCTGGTGCTCAAAGAGCCAGGCCTTGCGGCAAAGCTGTCATGTCGAGTGGATTGATCAACAGGACCGCAATTTCTAATGGCATGTTGTCATGAAAAGTCAGCCACGGGGAGCCACCTGCTTTACTCCTCCTAGACAGCTAGGGAAAGGAAGGGGAGAAAAAAAAAAACCAACACCCTGCTCTGTACCTAGTTCTGCCAGTCCCTTTTGCTAACAATTTTGGTAAGGGTCTCCTGATTTTTATTCAGTAGGAATATGTCAAATCTCCAACCGCATTATCCAGCCTCTAAGATTAGAGTTGCGCAGAAGGCTGATGCTCTTTTGCAGGGAGGGGGGGGAGGAGAGGGAAAAGAGGATGAAAAAAATTATCTCTATCCCCCAAATACTTCTCAGATCAGAAAATACATCCGTCACATCTCTAAACCAACAAAGTTTGTCAACGGCTTACAACGTACATCTAAGACATTCTGCAAGTCAAGAACAACACAGAGCATAGACCTTCTGTGCGTGGTTTTATTTCAGCACCACCTTCCTTCACCCTCACCGAATCATAAAAGCCTGCCTTTGACATGCGGTATTTGCTTTGTTTCAATTTAGTTTACCTCTAACTTTTAGGACTGGCTTGTTTATTCTAGGATCACAGCATCGTTCAGTCCTGGAACCCATCTTAGCTGGCACGGCCAACATTTCAGAATGAATTGCACAGGCAATTGTGCAAAATGCTGTGCCGAAGACAAAGATAACAGATTCCTTGTTTTGCTGTTGGAATATTTGCTCGTGCTTGATGGAACATAATTAATACTTCAAGAACTTCCACCAACTTACCATTGAATAACAGCGCCAAACAGTCTGTCTTAATCACTCTCCAGGAATGCACTAGTGTCATTTTAACCCATGGCTCCGACTTCCATCACTCAAAAGACATGGAGATTTCCCTCTTTTAATACACACAAAAGCCAAATACATTGCTCTCATTCTGTTATGCCTCACAGAACGTATTCCGATTGCTGAAGGAATTAGAGCCTAGTTAAAATACACTCCGACACTGCGCTATAGCAGAAAATGGAAACATTGGACTTGGCCAGATCCATTTGGAAACCTCTTACTTTTAAGCCTGTTTTTAAACGTAAGTTTTCGTTGATTGGAGCAGGCATTTAGTTTTGTTTCATTTGTGCAAAAGATTTCATGTTTCATACCTGTTTGCTTAAGAGGGTCCAAACCAAAACTGTAATGTGCACTAACTGCTAATTTAAGTAGGTTTTGGGGAAACAAAACAGAAAATTTGGGGGGCAAAAAATTTCCAACAACCCTCATCTATGTACAAAAGAAAAAAAAGTCAAATAAAAGTTAAAGAACTTTTAAGTTCATGAAACCAAACCCCACTTGGCATGCAAATCACGTACTGTAACCTTTTATCGGCGCAGCCTCTGGTCTCATCAGTCGATGAAATTCTCAGCCCGCGGCAACAGCTTAGCCGAGGGACGCAGACCAATGAGAAAATATTCATTGTGTTAGCATTTCAAATGGCGAGAAAGGAAGAAGAAGCGCTAACTGATCACTGCCCGTGGAATTAATTGGATATTCCAAGAATAATGTCTCTCACTGAAGATCCTTGGAGGCTGAACGCTAGTAGAGACCACATTTTGTGCGGTGTCTTCAAAAAGAGACCGCTTGGGGGTAGTGGACATATTAGGGTTTTAGCGCATTTCCCTAAAGGCCAGAAAATAATCAGATTCACTGAACCAAACTCGGCTAATCCATTCCATAATTATACACACAAATCCAATAAACTTTGTCACATTACTGGAAAATTAAACTATTACAGTGGAGCCTTTTGCTACTTTGAAAAAGTTTGAATTCCCGTTTTATCCAAGGAAAAAAAAACCAAAACCCACAAAAAACAGAAGGGGGGAAAACCACCTTGGCGAAAGTCAGAAGTTTTGGAGGTTGCACATGCAGGCATACATGCTCACATAGATGCACATACGTTGGAGCTCAGAGGAAGAGTAATGCTTAGCTGCAGTCTTCTGTTATGCTTAAAGCTCAGGTAGGTGTCCCACAGCTTCCTTCCTTTGTATGGAGGGGATTTACGTTTCAGCTTTATTGCACATAGCCCAAGCATATGCAATGACCCTGTCCAATATTAGTATAGCTTTCCTTAAGACACATCTTAATCTAACCTTTTCAAGACTCTTCTGCTTTCAGACTCAAAACAGCATAAAAAATGAGCATTGTTATGGAGCGCTGAGAGATTGAACTAAGGCTCTGGCTTGGTCCAAAGCAGTAGCCCTCTGGATAAACAGCTGCTTGTGCAGCAAAAGAGGCTCCATAGACCAAAAGGTAATATGGGGAGGGGGCGGGGGGGCGGGGGGGAGAGAAAGAAGAAGTAAGGGGGGGGGGAGGGGGGGAAGGAAAGAGGAAAAAAACTGAGATTAGGAACCTTCCCAAATGTTGCATCTTTTCTATCGACTGCTGGCCTAGTGTGAGGTGTCAATTTTGACTCCAAAGAGAGCACACGAATTCGCAGCGGTCCCATTATGCGGTCTCTGCGCTCATTGTAAATTCTGTCAACGAAGTCAATCTTATTAACTTCCGCACTGGTTCACACATGACATTTTCTTCAATTTTCTTGCTGACATCAAAAACATCAATTAGCAGCCCGAAAATAGGAAGGAACGAATGACAGAGCCTGATAACGTCAACTATTTGAAGCCAAGGGTAAATCTATTCTCCAGTTCTGAATGCGTTCATTACAATTGCATTTTCAAAGAAGACCTCCAAATAGCAAAGAAAATTAAATTTATCATCTAGAAATGCCTAGAAATTGTTTTTTTAATCCTATGTCTATCTCTCAATCCCAGAGTGTAATACAAAGTATCGCAATTCAGTTTTATGATAACATGCCACAACTTTGATAGAAAGTTTATAAAATATGCAGCCCTTGCCATACTTCCTATCACATAACAACTACAAGGGGTGAGAAAAAATTTGTCCAACAGATTGTAGCATCGCCTTGTCTGCTCCATCAGTTCTCATAGGCTGGCACAGCACTTACACATACACACACACACACACACACACACACACGCGCACGCACGCTCTCCCAATACATGCACACACATCTCCCCCCCTTCCATCCATGCTTGTGAAGAATTTATGAGCTACGCAATATCCAGCGACTTTTAAACCCCAGCAAGCACCACATTACTGGCGAGCGGGGGGAAGGCGCGCACTGGAGCTGCCTCACATTTGCATTCGCCCACTCTTTTCATGTTTCAGAGAAAACAAACCCAACTCCCTGCCTGGGAAAGCAAAGGGAAAGTCCAACCAAAGACTTGACATGAACTGTCAAGTGCCAAGCACATGCATTCAATCAGCTGCCAGAACTTCCGCTTGCTGAACTCTCGCCCTCTTTTCATTTTATTGACATTTTCAAAAATAAATACATAAAAATAATCTCCTGGTAACACAGAAACAAGACACCCATGTCAACACAACATGGTCCATTTGCTGCGCTCAGCAACAAGTTTCTGGAGAAAGGTAAGTGTGTTTAATACATGGGGAAAAAAAAAAAAAAAAAAAAAAGTAAGGCAATAAACCTGTTTTCGTGGTCTTTAAAGAAGCCCCGGCTTGCTTTATTTATTTATTTACTTTTCCGCTGTGCCCGCTTTGTGAGCCATCGTTTCATGCTTGTATTACATCTCCTAGGGAGTGAATAAAAGCAAGTTTAGTGGCGACCAAAGACACTCACTCGGACTTAATGCAAACAGAAAGAGCAGCTACACCCCGATAAACAGATCACATTCCTTCAGCCCATTGATTTTTTGATCTTTTGACATTTTTTAGTTGCTTCCATTCCCTTCCTTGTCTTTCCCTCAATGTCACAAAAGACAAAATGTCTCGGCAATTGATGGCAGGGGTATCTATTTAGCTGTCAAGCCGCCTTTTTTTTTCTTCCCTGGCACTGGCTAAGAAAGTACAAAATCAAAAGCTGAGAACTGGCAAGGAAACAAATCGTAGGCATCACCTAATTTAATGGGCTCATCACATTCTGGGATTTTGGGTTTTCCACCTCTTATCTCTCTGGGAAGCAGCTGGAAGGTGAAAGGGGGAAGGAAGAAAGGTTACGTTGAAGGGATTTCTATAATTTTTGTTGCTAGGTGAAAACAAACTAGAGAAGACAGAGGGAAGTTAAAACAAGAGAACTCCTGGGAGGTTTGGTGAGGTGCCTCCGTCTCTCTTGCAGCATTTTCCTGCCTGCACATGGAAACAAACCCGGCACAGAACGAGCATCTCAGCTCGGCCACACTTGAGGGAATGCTGGACATGAAACAGAGGCAGCTGGCAGTTTAAAAAACATGTAAAAATATTTTACAGCATAAGAGAAAAAAAAAATATGAGATACTCATGAATGATGGTAAATCTGGCTGTTTGTTTTTTGTTTTTTTTTCTTTCTGAAATTTCATTTTGGACATTTTACTGTTTGCCACGACCCTTGCCAATGCTGATCAGAACGAAGGCAAAGCACAGCTTACATTTTATCTCCTATAATTTACAGCAGATGACTGTAACCTGTGCTTAGAAGATTTTTGGTTTAAGTGAACAAATTATCAGTCAGAAAGCATTTTCAATTGTTCAAAAGACAAGCGAAACAGATTGAAGCACGCAATGAATCAGTGTTCATGTAACAATAAGTAAAATACAAAAAAAAAATTCTAGGCAAACTTTAAATCTTCCACAGATACTTATGTAAAAATTCTCAGTGAATATTTGTGTTTGGTTTTGAATGCAAAGCCTGCAAAAATCACCAGAGAAACTGCTTCTTTTGATTTTACAAGATCTCATAAAGCAAAGAAGTGAGTGGCACAAGAAAGATAAATTATTTTACAAGCAAATATACCAGTGTCATTCAAGGAACAGACACTGCTACAGACTGCTTTAAGCACAGAGGGAGTGTAAAACAGAATGAATTTGTCCTGCAACAGCTTTTTTTATGTTGTTTTGCATTTGAAATTTCGAGGAATATGACTTTGCAGTTAGAACCTGATCCTGGTAATCAATTGCAAGTGGGAGTTTTGCCTGAGAAAAGACTTCAGAGTCTCTGACTGCATTCAAATGAGTCTGCTGGACGGCGGGCAGGGAACACTGTTTTGCCTTTTTTCTAAAATTTGTATTTCTGACAAGAATCATCTCATTTTTGCCAGCGACAGTGCTACTTATTTTGACACTGAAATTGCATTCACTTGGAAGAACAGAGCTGAGGAAATCTGACTAAAAAGAATGAACAGGGTAACATCTGTTAAGCATAAAAGATTTTCTGAAAAATATCGAGAAACGCTGAATTACTTCTCCTAAAACCTGAAGTACAGTACCGCATGCCGGGAATAAGCTTCTTTCCCCCCTTAAAGTAAGTTCAAGTTTAACTCAAAGCAGCAAACAGGCACAGACTTTGAAATATTTTTATCAGTTTAAAATATAAGAGGAAGGAATCTGGAGACCAGCTAGTTTAGCTTCTGCGAAAGCATACCTTAACTGTGCTTATATAAGGGAAGTTTATTGGTGTTCAGGTAAACCCCTGGGCTTGAATAGAAGAAACTGATTTTACGAAATACCCCTTCTACTTTATTTTCCCTTGTCATTTCACTCCGGAAATCCCAGCGATCATCCCAGCTATTCATGTGTTGATATTATCAGAGGTCTATAAAAAACCCCTACGTCTGATGTATTAAAACATGTGACTGGCCAACAGCAGCAGCCAAACTGACCACAGGTTAGCGATGGGGATGAACTATGGTTATGTTTTTTTAAACCCCGCGCTGTCCTTGAAACGGAGGCTGCATACGGCTCCATTAGATACAGCTACGGTGCTCTTGATCTATTATTTACAAAGAAAAACCCTTCACTACTTAAGTGGCCCCTTCTATTTCAGCCTTCAATTTCAGCCGCATCAAACAACTTGGAAGGGGGGGCTGAATGGGAGGGGAGGGGAGCGGGGAAAACTTGAGTTCATAATATAATTCTATGCAAGAGAAAATTATACTGGAGCAAGACAATTCAGAATGCCTGGAATAAGGTTTTGCATCCAAACTGCAGGTCTATCAGCTCCATCCAGAACAGCTTAAATGATAATAGTCTCATTTTTAAATAAAACTATGTGAGTTTTTAAAGTAAAATTTATACACAGATGCACAAAACAATTTATCTCCTCTTTAAAAAGTAAGATGGAAGACTGAATGAGAATTGCAGGAGCTCTCATTGTAAAAATAATCATTTTTCATTAAAATATAATTTTGCATTAAATTCTGTAATTATCAAGACTATTCTTTAAGTCATACTGCATTCAATCTAATTAGAAAGCTTAGATCTCACCTTTGTACTGAACTTTCAACTCTCTGATGCCAATTAGAAACTATTTTAAATGAATTTCCCAATTAAACTGACTCCTGTGATCAATTCTGACATAAGATAAAACCTAGAATTTTCAGGGAGGGGAAGAAAAAAAAAAAAAAAAGAGAAAAAAAAAAAAAAAGAAAAACTGAGAGGTATAGATGTGCAGCCTAACTGTATTTCTGAAAATATTTTGAATGGTTTTTGCATCCTTATTATGAAGAATATCTCATCTCCTATGCTTGGAACATCCTCTCAGAAACAGCTCATATCAAAAGTGTTTAAACTGCAATTAGTATTGTTTCATTATTCAGCACGTTTCCATTTGCAATAAATATCTTCTTTTATTACGCTCTATATTTGGTTCTCATGTTATAAACTATCACATTAGATGAATTATAAATGTAAACTATTAACAGTTCAGATTCTTTTAAGTTGTTATCAATTTCAGGCTTTTGACAGCTTAAAGGAAATTCAGTAAACATACCTCCTCTCCTCTAGAAAACGGCTTCTATAAAGTGAACAGCCATCTCACAATTAATAAACGGCTGTATTCTCCTTTTGTGGAGAACAAAATTAACTGAAGTTTCCCATATAAAAGACCATATAATTAATGTTAGTAAAATGTGTTAAGTTACACTTAAGATATTCCGACAGCCTAATTATATCAATGAGTCATCTAACTCCTGTTTGTATCAATTCAATTTATCTTCATCTCAATCAATGCAGCTTGACGGATAGGTATCATTAGAAGTGACAAAGCATCACGCTGCAGAAAAATGCAGGACAAGGTGATATCCTAGATAAGGCAGCCTGAGACCTTCTAACGCTGCGGAGCTGGAAATGATTCCTTGTATACACATCATTGCCTTCACTAAGGGTGTCTACAAGTTATCATTAGACACATTCATTGTTAAAGACTAACCAGGTCAGTGTTTCTGATCAGGTTGCAAATTAGACCAATTGAAGTGTTCTTAACCTACAGACTGGTGTCAGTAAGGACCTAACGGTGCTGAAGCTACATAGTAATATGCGCCGAGTACACCACCATCACTGCACATCGCCCGCTGAACACAAAACAGATTTCAGCTAAACATTGGGGGGGCGGGGGGGATAGAGAATACAAATTATACAGACAACATAATGCTGTTGTTTTAGTACAATTTTGATGCAAACCGATCGTTCCATGGCAAACATATTAACCAAAAGTGCAGACTTGGGCAATGAGAGCATTAGAGGTGCAGATAAACATGTCATTATAAAGCCAAGGAACCAACATGCATTTCTATTTCAAATTATAATCCTGCTGACTTTCCATATAATAGTTAAATAATAGTTTCCAGAAACACAAATGATGGCTAAATGAGGGGTTTACTGTCTGATCTAGCACAAGCACTATACTTGGCTGAAAAAGCTGATGTTGGGAAGGAGGGGGAAGAGTAAAATGGATGCACTTTTCACACTTATTATTTTTTCCTCCATTCGATTTTCCTGCATGGATTCTAGAACCAAGTGTTGCATCCCACCTGCTCTCATCAGTGGGGCATGGCATGCAAGTCAAACCAAATCCATGGAGCGTTAACATATAGAAAATACGACTGTTAACATATAGAAAATACCTCTGTGACCAATTCAGATGTTGACGTTTTGCAAAGTTAGCTTTTGTTCTTCTTGTAATAAAACAGCATGCAAGGCATTCATTCAAAGCTGTTGGTACTTCCCTGCTTGACTGCTACTGTTGGATAAAATGGACATTGCTGTTGACGGAGTATTAGAGGATTGTTATTTGCAGAACTTCCTCATGAAGTTGGCTTTAAACAGATATAGCAGTTAGGTGTAGGATTGTAGTTGAAGGGATACAGTCAAAATTATTTAAAAAACTCAAGAAAAATTCATGCAGGAGGCACAACAGCCTGCAATATTCACAAACATCACAAAAGAAGTTTGGTATATGAATTTAGGGGTTTAGTGGTGAGTTGTTTGGTTTTTGGGTTGGTTTTTTTTTTGTTTTGTTTCGTTTTGTTTCTTTTAATATCCCTATCAGCCAACAACAGAGTTCTCCATGTTAATGTCAATCATGTATTTGCTAATCACTGCACAGAAGTACGGACTACATACAGACAGCATGCTCATTAATCAATATGCAAAGAATACATTGTCTCAAGAGTATGTGTCTATGGTTATAAGTTAAGATGATTACATGGCATGAATTTATGAGCTGGAAAACTCTTTATCAGTTAACAAACGGGAAGCAGACCTCAATTTAGAGCCACATGCAGTGGTCTCCTTAAAGGCTACTTGTGAAGTAGAATTAAGCTGAAATGAGTGACTGGGTGGAGGGGATGTGGGACGTGGCATGACAAGCAGTGATCGGCTGGAGCATTTCAGGTCAGCTGATAAGCAGAAGGTATAAATCGTCTGACCTAGGTCATTACAACTGATAAATGAAAAACCTTGTACATGCACTCAAAGCTGTCCAGGTGTTGACGTAATGCCCTGTGTTGGTCTCTAGCAGGCGGACAAGGACTACGCTGAGCAAGGCAGCACAACCCAGAGGAGGAGCCCTCCAACTGGGATCCAAACCCTCAAGTTGGTGAGTTTGGACTATGCTGGGGCAGACTAAATCAGGAGATATGAGCAAACCACCCCCACTTTATGATTACCAGTGAGAACTGCCAATTTTTCCCTCTACAGCACTCCTTCGCTGTTTATATGAGCACACACACTGCAGGTTTAAAAACAATGGAACAACCACAACTCCAAGTAAAACACAGAATAGGAAAAGAAGGAAATTAGAAAGTGTCTTGTTAATTAAAAAAATAATTAAATAAAAGCTTTTCAGACAACCTGACTCAAATTCTGAATGAGCTGCTTCACAGTTTAAGAGTCCAAGCCAAATGATGGTTACAAGCTGAAAACGAGTGTTATTACAGACTACTATCCAGACATGGGCCAAACTAAACATGGCTTTGAAGATCTCCAGACAATGCTCTGAACGTGAACCTGATCCAAATTCTACCACTTGTTCTCATCTCAAATGCAACTTGAAACCAGGAAAACCTGGCTGCTTTAACATGCACTTTGAAATTTTTTATTCTGAATACAATGAGCATAAATATACACAAGCCAAAATAAAGCAGTGAGCCAGGATCTTGAAAAGTAACCGGAAAAGTAGAAAAAAAGATTGGGATGGGATCTTTTTTTAAGCAGTTTTCCAGCAGAGGAATACACATACACACGTGCTGCATTGTATGTCTACAGACCACATATGCAGTCAATTGCTATTACATATCTGCGCACGTAACAGCAAACTTCAGTGGCTCTTTTATAACATAGCTTAAAGTTATTTCAGCCTTGTTTTTCATGTGTTTACAACCTGCCCTCTAACTTTTGCTCTGGGGTGAAATATAGCTATGCAACATCTGTTTCCAGGAATATTAAATTATTATTAAAAATGTTTAAAACAAATTAAAATTAATGTGTTTGGGGCTTTCCAGAGAAACCAGTGCTCTCTGGGTGAGATGGGGCTCTCAAGTGTTAGGAAAACTGGCATAACCCAGAATGCAACCCTTTTTCTGTGGAAAACAAAGGCACGACCAGTGTCTCTTGTATCACCCTTCTGCGCTGAGCTGGATGGACTATCTATCAATATAAAGACATGGTTCTTGACATTTCTTCTGATGCTGTATCTACATATAGGAAGTCTGGAGGCAGTCTAGAGCTAGAAGTTAGCCAACAGCAAAAGATCTAAGTAGCAATTCCACTCTGAGAGGGTGGCATTGCCAAAGGTCCATCCTTCCTCCTTAAACCATCCTCCCAATATGGAGAATCTTCCCATCTTAAAGAAACTCATCTTTACAACACTTCTGCAAAGCAGGGAAGGCCACCATCCCCAATTTACAGACAGGACACAAGACATGAGAAGGACCGTGTAATTTGCCTCATTTGGCCAGCAATGGGGCATGATCCTGAACCCACATCTGGAGCTAACATCCCAGCAGCCAGTTGGCTGAAGTTAATTATGTGTCTGACCTCAAACAAATAATAGGAATTCACTAGTTAAAAATTAAATCTTCCTCTTGTTCTCTATCTTGAAAATAACAAGGTATAACGAGACCCAGCCATAGCCAGGCTGAATGCAGTTTTTTCCGTAAATAAGATAAAGCTTTGAGCCTTAGCTGATGTATAATACTTAAATATGGCCAAAACCCAAGCCACTATCCCAGAACAACCTAATATCCTCTATCTTCCCATTTCTCCCCTCCCTCAAAAATCCAGTTGTTCTGAGGGGGTGGAGATTAATGATATTCATACTTGAATAATAGCTACAGGGAAAAAGCAAGGAAATATATTACAAGACCCAAATTACAGTAGTAAGAAAAGACATTGTGCTGTGACGTAGAGATACAAATGAATTAATCCTGACATCTGTTTCTTTTGCAGAGGAATTAGGCATAGGTTGAAGCTGACCTAGCAAGAAGCATGCAAGGTGATCCACTAAGAAGGTGTAGCGGTGCCACTGCTCTCCCACACTAGGGAGGTGGTACTCTTTGACCTCCTAAAATCAGACACTACAGCCTTGCACAGGGTGTACACCAATGGTCACCCAATTTTGTACACTGAAACAGTAAGGAAGCCCACTAAGCTGCTGTGCAGTCAGTGCATTTGGTGCATTACAGATCATTCAAAGACCACAACAGGTACCTTGAGACCCAGTTCAGCTATGGCCCATAGCAGTAGCCCAATAGATGGCCATCCAGTTGATTTTCCTCTAAATTTTGACTTTTTCCTGAGCTTAGAGGGCATTTTACCTGTAAAAGCAACAGTGTGCAAGAGTTTACCATCACAAAGGCTATTTTCATCTGGTCAGGTGACTTTTTTCAAGACTCACCATGGTGCTTCCTAGCATTAAGACACTTGTCGCAGCATCTTTGCCTCACATCTCCAGACTTAACCAAACCTTCATGCACAAGTTTGGCCCAATGGTTGAAAAGAGAACAAAGGCAGCAATCCTAGCAAGTTACAACGTTCTTGCCACATCCTTCACTTCAGACTCACATTTTCTGAAAGATGTGAACTAGTGTCAGTAAACCAGACCTGATACAGTTATGGGATTGCATGCCAAGATTAATATATGTTTTGAGGAACTTTGTGCCTCCATAGCATTTCACTAATATTTTTAAAGAAAATACATTAGCTAGGAAAGAAATGTGGTTCCTGCATAAACAGAAGAGCTATTTTTCAGAAAGGTTTTAGAATCAGACATAGAATGCACGCTTGAAAAATAAACCCACATTCAGTACGCTTTTCTTAGTGAGCCCCAGTGTCTTACAAGGACAAAGAAATCCTGGGTTTAATGAACTCTTTAAATATGTTTTTACATAATACTTTTTAAAAAGTGAATAAACCTGTTTTAACGTGATAGCTTCTGTAGGGCTCAAGAGACATTCTAGTCTATTGTGTTGGCAGATTAATTCTATTCACCAAGAAAGAGTATACCAACATGTCCTATTATGCCCAACAGCTGCAGAGATCTACACGAATGAATGGTGTGCTTACATGTGTGTGCTGACTCATCAAATACCCTTTAAAGCACGAGAACCCATATCTCTGCTAACTTCCAGCCTCCGCTGTGAGAGTTACTTAAGGCCTTGCTCTTGCAAAATATGAGTCACCCTTGGTGAGACTTGCTGCACAAAGGACGCTCACAGCCCATGGCCTCCACTGGGGGAAACAACCACAGCCTGGGACAATACAATGCTCTGCTGCCTGTCCCCTCGAGCCCAATCTGCTGGTATCTAACCTGCTGAACTGCCATACCCTCCTGACCTGTAACAGCTCAGAAACAGGGACATAGCCCCTTCTCCACGAAGTGGTATGGCAGCCCCCCAGTAGATCAATGGGGTGGAGGGCAGTGAGCAGTAATGTTTTACAGAGGCCAAGTTAGATGCACTGGATGATCTACAGTGCAGCCCAGTACTTGCCCGACAGCTCTACTTTTGGTTAAAGTTCATTTTTTGGTTTGCAAATATAGGAAGTGGGAATACTTTGGGTGAAACCTGGCCTCAACAAAGAATGAGAAGCTTTGCAACCTATTTTCCCTGAGGGCAGCATTTTGTCCGTTTCTTTTAAGACAACATCACGCAGAACATGAAGTAAAGGATTCCTCTTTGCATTTCACAGAAGCAGATATTCAAATACTGGAGGCTATCAAAAGAGAGAAAAGCTTCACTTTCTCCTACGTTCAGTAACAGACTGAATTTAAAAACAATTAGAAACCCTGAAAAAAATCTAATCACAAAATCATTTAAAGGGAAAATTAATTAAAAAATTCAAAAATCCATTCATTAAAAATAGCATAAAGCAAATAGCTCATACTACACACAGCACAGTTGCCCCCAACCCAAGATTTGCTGCTTATGGATGTCAACAATTCTTGATGTTGCTCTAATTAGCTTTTGGGCTTCATCTTCTGCTTCTTTGGTATGAGTAAAAGAATTTATTTTTCTCTTTAGGGGTGGGGATTTAAGAGGGAGCTGTTGATTTCAATCAGTCTTGGGCTTTTACCCTGCAATAAGGTGCTCCATGAAAAGTCTTGTGTCTTTCTATTTATGTAACAGACTCCCATGCTACAGGGCCCCACAGAAGGCTCAAATATCCACAAAGAAAATACCCACAAACGACTCTTCCTACAGCTGATCTGGTAGCAATCCTTCCACCTGCAAAGACACGCTTTTGTGCACTGTCTCACCCTGAGATGGGCTGTGTGAAACCACAAATATGCAGCTCCAACGGCACAAGCTCCATCTGCGCTATGAAGACTATTAAGGCTAATCCAGCATTCCTAGACTGTGGTGTGAGACGTTCCCAGTATAGACCTGCTCCAGCAGAGCTCTGCCAGTAAGCTAAGTACTCTAAAACCATAACTTGTCTCGTATTTCTCCAGGCAGCCGTGCCATGTCAGCCGATCATGGCTGCTTGCCCCTGCACCCTGCCCTCGCCTGCATTGTGGCAGCGCAGCTGGTGGCCAACGTGCATGGTGAACCAGACAGTGGGACCGACCCCGGCCATGGCCCTTGGTCTGTCTGCATCGAGGGTGGGTTATTTTTAATCCAGAGCCCTTCTCTGATTTGGTCTCCCAATCATGGCAGCACAGATGAGAGCATGGTTTATCATCCGCCTGAGGGGTTTCAACCATGGGCTGCAGCCCAAGTCTACTGGTCTCTATGGTTTTCACCACAGCTCATCTGATCCCACAGTGAACCAGTACGGGAGGCTAAATCCACGCACTGGGAAAAAAAAAAAAAAAGAAAGGAAAAAAAAAAAGAAAAAAAGAAGCCCTCCTCTGCCAGGTTATCTGCCGCTACACCTTTCTGAGTTAGCAGACAGGAGTCAGAAACACCAGTACTGGGGTAAGGAGAAATGCAGCAGAGCCACGGTGAGCCTATTCCCTTCAGCTGCTTTCCGCCTGATGCTGTGTCAGGCAGAGTGCAACACCATATCCCAAAGACAGCGTGCATGGGGGGGTGACAGCTGAAGCTGGCACGGGCACTGAAAGAAAAGCTTGTCAAGCTATACCCTTGGAGCACACACAATTTAAACTGGTGAAAGCAAGCTTTTGCTAGCATGGCTTCACAACGCTTTGCCCTCCAGTGAACAAAATCAACCATATCATCAAAAGCACAGTTTTACTGGCATAATTGCATCTACGGAATCACAGGGGATTTTGCCTGAACAGCTACTGTGGTGTAAAAAGAAAAAAAAATAAATAAGAATCACACTTCATCGTATCCTTGACCAATGTAGCTGTGCTAGCAAAAGTCCTTATAGTAGACCTGGCCTGGATTACTATCACACCTCAGATGAGAAAAATTATTTTTCTCCATTACCTCTGCTGCCTACTTTAAGCTCTGCTGTTTGCACAATAGAAACCAACTTATTTTCACTTCTGCTTATGCCCAATCCCCATTTTCAGGTTTGCAAACCTTCTGGATTTCAAATACTGCGGGAGGGTGTGTGTGTTTAAAACCAACTGCCTTCCTCTTGAATGGGCTTTGTAGATACAATTTTTCATAAAAAGCATAGGGAATCCTGGCTGTGAGAAACTCTTTATCACTATTGCTAATAACAGGAACTCTCTTTACTAAGCATGCAGGCAGGTTTCTATAACCACTATATAGGTAGATAGTTGCTGGCTAGTAAACATGTAACTGCAGACAAACACCCTAACTTAGCCCCCACAATTAGCAACCCTGTCTTCAGTCAATGTTGATTGGCAGACCCCTGCTAGGATGATAAAAATAGGTATAAAATTCTAAAGTGTCTCTTCAGATGTTAGTGGGAAAATCACTCTGGGAGAGGCAACTCAAGGCAGGTGGGCTGCAAGGTGAGGAATGAGCAGAGGTAACCACATGGGGATGGTGCCCACCAAAAGAACAAGCACAGGAGGCAACAGTTGCACGTGTGTTTTGTCACCTGGTAGACAAGCTCATGGTGTTAACGGGACTGCACCATACCCTCATACTAAAATGCAGAAGAATCACTCCTGCAAGCATCTGCGTTTACTTTATAGCTGCTGCTGAAGAGATGGAGCATGTTTGCATGGAACGCACCTCAGCCTGTGGTTGCCGTGCTTTTCTCCATACCCTTCACTCTGGAAAACAAAAGCATCGGTGTGCCCGCACTGACATTGGAGCAGCCCCCCGTCCCCCTGCCAGCATCCACAGGCTCTGAGCGTTGCCCCATCCTTAGCTGCCCACCCGAGGAGCATGGAGGCACCATGCCAAGTTTCCAGCCCCAGTGACCACTTGGCTCCTTTCAGCAGGAAGACAACAGAGCCCCATGGCCACCCGAGCCCCAGGCAGAGGCACTGGCCCCACAGCCTCCTCCTGCCACCAGCCCAGCCAAAGCGCAAACTTTCGAAAACACTCCATCCAGAAAAAACTGGTGGATCTTGCTCACTTGTACTTTTTGTGCCTTTCTTTGTGCCAGTTACTGGGGGAATTTACTTGAGAAGAGCAACTATGCTTCCTAAAGGTGAACTGAAAGTTTTAAAACCAGCTTAAGAGCTAAAACAGGTAATAAAATATAAGTGCAGGTTTAAGATTACCTCTCCATCATTTTACAACTGCAAAAACTTAAGGAAGAATTCTCTTCCCACCCCATACCCGGCAAACCCAGAATTAAGGGCAAGACTGCTTGATGTGTAGCTTTTTTCTTTTCCTTTTTTTTTTCCCCCCCAATCACTTCTCTACTGGAGGGGAGCCTGAATTCAGAGAGTGTTGGGTACCTCGACAAAGCAGAGCCTTCACTTACTGGTATGCGGGAAAAAAAGAGAGAAAAGGATTCTGCTAGGCTTCCTGAAAGCATCTGTGTTTTTAGCAAGTGGCTCAAGTAATATTAATGAATTATACACCCTGTAGAGCAGAGAATAGTGGCTCTAACTTATGACCTCCAGCAATTCACACTGGGTTGATTTAAGAGGTTGTCACTGGTACCCCTCTGCTGAGGGCTAATACCCCCATCGAGATGGCAGAAGACAACATGTGCCCATATATCAACCGCTGCAGTCTGCAGCCCGACATGCTGACGGTGGTTTAAGGTCATACACTGGAGTTAGCGCCCATCCTGCTCCGCAGCTTCTCCCGCTCTGATGGTGGGCCAGGGCAGACAGCTCTAGTGCCAGCTCCTGGGTCAAAGCCCTGAAACTCATGGCTTGTACTCCCTGCAGTGTCTTCAAATTACAAGACTATCTATCCTTCCTGGCTGCAAACTGCCGAGAGTGGTGTGGTTTTTTTTTTAAGTTATCCTAGTAGCTTTTTAACCACATTGCTTAAGCGCTCCCCACAAGACTGTCCTACAAATCTGCAGCAAGAGCAACTACGTCAACTACAGTCAGCAGACTGCAGCTTGTGTCTTCAACCAGCAAATCCTCAGGGCCTTGTTATTTGTCCAAGATGAACAATAAACTGTGGCAGCTTAGAAATATTGCAATAACATCATCTGACCCCAAATGGCCATTTTTGAGACTAATTTGTCACCTCTGGATCTCAAATAGGAGGCCATTTGTTGGAATGGGGAACTAGGGCGGTGCTCAGTCAGTCCCGTGTGAGCTGAGGTGACATCTGCCTGGCACACTGGACAAGGCCACTGCAGAGCAAGAGGACAAGGAGGACAGGCTTTGGGGTCTCAGCCACGCTGACTGTCCCCGTATGCCTCTCTCTTGGTTTTCCCCCCAGTCTGTGGCTGCTCTAATACAAACCAGACACAATCTCCACCCACGATGTCATTGTGTCTGCTCCATGCAGAACTACGGCAGCAGCTCCCAAGGATTGCAATGCTATGCTCTGCTTTAGTGAAGAAAACGGGCTCAGCCAGCTCTTTTCCCCGTCCATACCTACCTCCTTCCCTCCCTCACATGATGTTATTTGTTCACCACTATGAAGGAGAATAAGCCACGTGAACAACTTGCCACCTTCCAGTGGCCCTGTTTGGATGGATGAGTGTTTTCTCAACATGAGGAGCTAATCCAGGAGCAGATACACCACCTCAAGCTGAAGGGGAAGGATGGCCACAGCCATCCTTTGTGCCCACAGTGAGCTCCCTGTGGGCAGCACTCATGGAAAGCATCCCTCCAACCCAGGCTCTGCTGATAGCAGTTTCTCTCCCCACTTCACATCTCTCCTATGGCCACAGAAGGCAAAGCCAGGACACAGCTGGGTCTTGGCTCCTTTTACTTTTGCTTTGACCCCTTAAAAAAGTCAGTAATGGAACAAACCTGCCCAGAAAGGCAAAATGAGATCATTAAGTGAGGCCCTTTCCCTAGATGATGAAATTGCAGGCAGAAGTGATGAAGAAATTCTCCTTTATAGTCACCAATTGATCTGCACAGGAGTAAGTGACCTCTGTAACTACTATACCCACACCACTGAAGTTAATCTAGCAGATAGTCCCACTATGCAGAGAAAAGCTACCATTAAGCAAGAAGATAACTATTCCCATATATAATTTCTACTAGCCTGAAAGGAATTATGCACAAACACCTTTCAAACATGGAGATTAGACCTACTTAAATTAACAATCCATTAGCCAATAGCTGCTGAAGCAGACACTAATTCAAGAACTCAATTAGAATTAAGTGAATAAAAAGAATTATGCATAACAAAATATGTCTTGGTAAAACTACAGAACACAGAGCAGAGACCTACAAGAACTGCGTTTCCATGCCCTAACTGTGACTACCTTGGCTCCAAGACATGATTCTATTTTAATGCTTGCAGTGTCCTACAGACTCATTCAAGATGCTCAGTGACAGAAGAGTTACAGTAGTGGAAGGAAATGAAAAGCTTTTGCTCAATAAAACTTTGCACCAATACTGCACTCAAATCCACGTTTCATTCCCAAATCTAACATAGACTTAGATGCAAGACCTGTGAGTGCCAGGAGGTCACTGTCCAACACTGCACAACTTTTTCACTGGCACCAGTCTATTCTAGTGCTGTGGTAGAAACAAGAGGTGCCGTGAGAGGACTGCTCCATGCACAAAGTCTCACTGATTCCCCAAACCAATGCTGGAAAATGCATCCAGGATCCACCTCTCCAGCATCAAGTAAAACCAAATAATTCCTAATTATTAAAACCAGTCCATAATAATTGCTCTAATAACATTTTTTAATTTGTGATAAAAATCTAGACAAACTTATGACTTTATGACAGCAGTTAAAATTCGCTCTGAGCAAGTGCTTTGGGTTGAGGAACAATTTTCCCATCTCCAGAAATGAAATTTGCCTTGCTATAGTAACAGTACATAAGCCTCAAAATCAAACTAATGCTTTGTCAGGTAACTGTTGTGGTCACGTGCACAGCCACTAACATACTGGTCAGCTGAGCTGAAGAAGTGATCACCTGTGAAAGGAGCAGTAAACACTTGTAGCAGTAAGCGTGTATATGGAGCACATGCAAACCCATCTGCAGTCTGCTTTCTCCCTTCTTTTGACAACGCACAGGCTACACGTGTATAAGTACGTACTGGAGGACAAACATGCTCATACTCACCCTTCACTTTCTGAAATGCTACGTATTGCATATAAAGTTTCAAATTTAAAAAAAAACCATAAAATATTGCTTAAAGTGTTCCACATATTATTTTATCAAACGTGCCAGACCCCTGCACGGTTTCAGATGTAGATGTGGATACGGGCAAATGACTCATCATTGCTGGCCTGAAAGCCCAGGCATGCAGGGGTGGACCATGCAGCAAGGAGCAGGAGGTCCCTTCTCCATACAAAAGGACCTTCTACAGCTCCCGCTCACACCCCTGAAAGGCCAATACCAAAGCATCTGCCTTTTGTTGAGCTGAATCAGGCACTGGTTTTCCAGAATCAAGTATTATTATTTGTGTTTGAGGCAAGGTCTGAACTGACCCAGGCAAACAAAAATTAAGAGAATGGAGGGGAAAAGTGTACTAAGTATAGCAGGAGGCTGTCAATCTAAAGCAAGTATCACCAGCAGGATGGCTTGTGGCTTGCAGGATGGGCCCCTGCAGGAAGCTGGAGCAAAGAGGGAGATATGCTACTTTTAAGCAACTCAATTTGCTGTCAGTATTGTTACTAGTGAGATGTGTTTTCAGATGCGGGATGTCCTGGACACCCCAACTTCACTATTGCTAAAGCACATCCACCTGGAGGCTTCAAACTGCCTCGCAGGGCTGAGCATTCTCATCAAGAGATCCTGAAGGAGATTCACAGTAGCTATAAAATTAGTCACAGCTCCATATGGCCAATGATACTTTATGGCAACAGTGTGGTACCTCTCAAGCATTATTTATTTCTACAGGCAAACTGAGGCACAGAGTGAGATGGAGTCTGGTCCCAGGTCATGCAGACATTGGTGCAGCATAATTCTGAGATGCCTTTTACTTACTGAAACCACTTTTGACTTACTGAAGCCCCTGACTTGAAGGGAAGCTGGGGGAGCCAGCCCCGCAGGAAGGGGCTGCCTGTATGCTTGGCTTGTGTTCTGCTGAGAAGACTCATCCCATGATATTAAGTGGGATTCAAGCACAAGCCACCACTGCCCTATATTAGCTTCCCTTCACAGGGACAAGGAGGAAAAAAAGCATCCTAATGATGCCCAGGGGGTGCCAATAAGTTTAACTACACAGTCATTTTTGTTAATGGCATTCTGGCTGATGCAGTTTGAGTAAGGAGGATGAGAGAATCTTTCACTGTGTTTTTCGAAAGCAAATATTTGGTGTTTCATCTTCCAGTGCTTTAACATGCATTCTATCACCAAAAAAATCCACTTACGTGGGAGTTCATGGAAACTATATCATATTTCAGATGGCAACTGAAGGAGGGGGGGTGTCTATTGTACTGCTCAGAAATGTAATTCATGGAAACTGGGTTGCAAACCACACAACTAGGTATTATCCCATCTGCAGGTGTGACAATGCCATAGCTTAATACCGATGTTTCACCCTTTATGTGCCACTACCATCTTCTTGCCCATCATATCAGCTAGGGTACAGGGTCACAAAAGAGTCTCCATCATCACCTTTCTAAGGGTCCTCAGCAACTTCCACCTACTTCATAAAAACTTCCAAGTTCCCAGTGCTCTCCATACACCTCCAGGATGCCAGCCCCATGCAGTCATCTACCTGGAACATCTCACACACCTGTCAGCAATTCACACCACCAGTAATGAAACCAGACAAAGATTCTACAACCAAGCACACTTTCTCCAGGGTTTTTTCCTGGCTAGGAACACCAAGAATATAATGCACATATTTGAGCTGCTCCACCTAGTCATTATCCTGAGAGAAAAGGACAGCCACGCTTCTGGTGTTGGAGCCACACAACCAGTACAAACACAAACTCTACTTGGCCAAGCTGCTTGGAGATTGCCGTGATTTGCAACTGACCCATCGCCCGCCAGCTCATTTCTTGACCACCCTAGTTGTGGCTCCCATTCTCTGTCTGCTTTTGGCATAGCAACAGCACAGGCTGAGTTTTTTTCAGTTTGGTTTTGGTTGGGTTTTTTTTTCCCTCTCCCCCTTCTTTTGCTTTGTGCTTGGCCAAACTCCTGTCTTCCTCTCTGCCCATTAACGCGAAGCATCAACATGAGCGAGCGGAAGGAGGTCACTGAGCACTTGGCTGCCACATTGCACGGGTGCTGCCGTGCAGAGGCCACATGCAAACACCTCCACTGCGGAGCGGGGTAGCGTGATGGCAGCATTTGGGACAGAGGAGGGCTGTCTGCACTTTGGCCATCACTGATCTACTAATGTAGCATGGAAAATCACTGGAGTCATTCTCCTAGTGACACACAAACAAAACCAAGGGATTTATTATTTTTCCCCTTGTTTTTACTGCCTCGCTAAAAAAACAAAACAAAACAAAAAAACCCTCCGCCTACAAGCCCAAGAGTTTTCTTCACAAAAATCACTCAGTGCCCTACTTGCAGCTGACTAATTTCTTTTGTAGCGGATTTAACACTTGACCAAAGCTAGCTCTGAGAGTGGATCTGTAAAAGACTGTTACACAGAATTTGGTGATTGTACAATTAAGAATAATCTATAGGGGTCTTCCACTTGCATTTTCAGATAATGAGGGATGCTTTTGCACCTCAGCAGCATAAGGACCGACCATTTCTATTACTGCCAGTACAAGGTTAAGTGACACACCCAAAGTCATAAAGGCCAACAACCTCCTTGATTTGTAGTCTGCTGTTTTAATGCTCAAGATGATGCTTTCCAACTTGCAACATTTCCATTTCCAGATGGAAAACTGCTTCCCTCTTACAACACAAAAATCAGAAACACCACAAATCAGCTGCTGGTGTTTTCTTTACTCTCTGCTTCTGCTCTTCTTCTCCTTCCTCGGCTTATACACTGGGATCAATTACCTAAATTTCTTGCTCAGCTGCAGTTGCAGGTCTCCAGTCTTTACAAAGAAATTAGATTACAGAGGAATTTACCTGCTGGAGGCTGCCATTACATCCTTTAGCAGAGCTGAAAGCAGAAGTGTTGTAACACACTCACTCAAGCACGTCCAGCCCGCGCCAGAGACGCAGTGCTGCTCGGCCGCTCCACTCTGGGGACGACACACACTGGGTTTCCATCTCCTCCATGGCCACCTAAGTCCCCCTCCCTCCCTAACTGAAGCCAAACCACAAGACTGAAAAACCTCGGAAGCCCATTTAGTTTGCATGAAACAGCTCTGGAAAGGGGATTAGTTTTCTCTCATCTGGGTTGTTTATATCTGCTTAGAAGACAATATGAAAAAAATGGAGACGTGCACACAGCAGACCAACAAGCCATACATGTGACACAGGGGCAGCTGGGAGCGCTGACAGCAGCAGGTCTGGGCAGGGGGCCACCCCACCTGCTCCTCCAGGAGGGACAGCAGGAAGGACATCACCCTTATGCTGTTCTGGGTGCAGAAGGAGGAAGAGCCATGTATTTAACTCCTCTTCCTTATTCACATCCAGGGTTCCCATTCCCTGCTCTGGGCAGCAACAAGTCCTTACGAACCCCACGCTTTCTCAACTGAAAAGAGTTGGGGCAAGGGAGGAAAGTTGTTTTATTGCTATTATTTCACATCTGTCTGTCTCCAGGGTGGCCCTGGGAACATAGTGCTGTCTAAGCACAGCCGTATGCACCACGGGCCAGCCAGGGACACCCGCACCAACACCCCCCAAGGGCTGGACCCTGCTCTGGGCTCGTGCTGCACCGTCTGGTCTGGCTGTACTGCTGTTCACTGTCATTGCTGCTGGTCTTCTCATCTTTTTCTAAGCTGGAAATACATCTTCAAAAAGAATCAGAGGGGTCACCCCAGCCACTTCCACAAACAGCATTGTGTTCACTGGGATGAAGTGTGACGTCTGCTCTCCTTCTCCCAGTGAGCAAAGGCCAGCAACCAATTTACCTCTGTTTTCAAGCCATGTTTATCCTTCCCTGGCCACGAGTACCCAACAGCTTTTTCCTGCCTGCTGTGAAAAGCAGGTTTCTCACCTGTCACTTCAGCTTGTTGTAAACACAAGCCTGATCTGAAAACCACGGGCAGTGATGACACGCTCAAACGAACGTCTACTGATTGAAGGCCCTCGTGATCACCCTTGACCCCAATCCTGCAGATCATGTTAAATCCAACATTATCTCCCTGACAACTTTGTTTTCCTAAGAGGTGAAAGACTGATGCCGGAGCCTGGACCCGAGGGGCTGAGTGAAGAGCCTTTCAGGCAGAAGGTGGCTGGAGACTGTGAAGCACAATAAAGAGGCTGAGATGTGACTGACACCCTCTCTCATCCCTCCCCTTAGAATAATTTTTCTAGGGGTTAAAATTAAAGACAGTAAAAGAATAAATCAGAACTTGGATTTTGAAAAGGGAAAAATAAATCTGGAGTGAACTAAATGCCCCCTGTTGTCCTTCACTGGAAAACTGAAATTAATACTGGGCTCAATAAAGCCTTCTGGTTTAGTACAATTCCAGAGTGTAGCCCTTTTTGTAACTGCATCTCACCCCTTTGAGGCAAGGCACAGCTCTTACACTCACTCCAAAGAGCCAGATGTGATGAATCTCCTCGCCTTGGGCTATATGCTGCTGCCCACCACAGCTGGGGTGGAGGCCCCTCCAAGATGGGCACCACGAGCCCCACACGCACTGAGCTGTTCTTTGAGGCACCATGAGATACTCTTCCAATCTTATTTGACCACTCCATGAGGGACCTGGATGGTTTAAAAGCAAGCCACAATGGATTGCTTCCATGTGGAAAAAACTTTGCCTCTACTTTTTCAAAAATGAATTTTTAAATAGGCTTTGGGTAGAAATGACAGCATGCCTCAAAGTGTATGAGACCTGTATAGAACAGACACAAACATGGGATAAGGCGGGAAGAAAAAACCTTAGACTCACATGCTGCTTTTTAACTCAGTTGAAATGCAGAGCCTTACTAGGTTATTTGCCTGCAAAGTTTCAAAAATTTATAAAAGGTCCCCTTGAAATGGGTAAACCACAGTCCAACACAGAAAAACAAGCTGTTGAAGTGCTATGTAGAAGTGAGGTCATAGTTATATTATTGGACCTGAGAAATGGAAAAGTTATTGTATGACTAAAGGATTAGGACGGGGCCTAATAAGTGCTGAACTTTGTATCCTGACTTATAAAGAACCATCTCAACCAGGAAAGCCACACAGCTGAGGAGGTGGATTATAGTCTTAATCTGTTCAGCAACAAAACTAGTAATAACAACGTGACAGGAAAGAATTGCTATCATGCAAAATTTTGTGCTTTGGAAATGATAGGCTGTATTTAAAAACTATTTTATGATTTAAAAGAATCAAACATTTTATCAGGTTTATGAGATTTCATTACATGAATTTAAGAGACTTGGACAGGATCTGTTAACTCCATATAGGTCATATCTTGTATAAAATGGCTGGCATGTCAGCAATGCACTCTGGTTTAGCTATGTCTGGTGAGATTTCACATAATACACTTATTAAAAAAAGTATGCCACCCCCAGCAGTTTATAGAACATGCAGTGGAAAATCCAGGAGTGGTATCATTCCATAAACACATTTAATACTCATACACATTACATAAATATACACGTATAGACGCATATGCACACAATGAGGCGGATAATTAGGCGATAAATTGTGGAAACATAATAAATTGCATTTATCTGGCACCTTTGATTGCTTCATCTGTTCTCTCCTCACTAATCCATCTCTGTGGAGACTGGTTTCGAAGATTAAAAATCCCTGAGAAGTTTAGAAAACAGCCTTTTTTTTTTTTTTTAATTAGCCTTGAAAGATTTGCTTGCTTACCACTATAATGTTGCCCATTTTTTTCATCCAAGAGTAATCTTGATCAAACATGCAGAATGAAGAATATTCACTGCTAGGGAATATTCACTGCTAGTTTAGACTGGAAAAAAACCCCATGTAATATGGAGAGCAACTTTATGCCCTGTGGTGTAGGGAATCTTCCTTTTTCCAGTCATACACTGCACATAAACCACGGTCATTGTGTCAAGAGAGATTTTATTCAATGTTTAACTCTGTAAACAGAGATAGTGCTGAAAAGATCTTCACATCTTAGTGGGATCAAATAATAAGCAGCCGGACAATAAGAACATTCAGGATATGTCTAAAAGGGGGTGTTCATCAAACTGCCCTCCTCTGAACTTATCCCAATGAGACAGGTTTGTTATCAGAAATGACCTGCTCTTAGGCAATCATAGGTGTACTGTTTTCCCTCCCTCTCAGGACACACCCTATTATTGTCATTATTAAACCATGTTTAATGACCTAAACACAATTACTTAGGGTGACTTGCCTTTCAATCTGTATTGATAACTAAACAAAAGGAAGTGAATGTTCCATTTTCTACTGTATTTACTTACTTGACAGTATTTGCACAACTGATTTACCAACCCTAGTGCTATACGCAGAGACGTATTTACCATCTGATGGGGAAGGAGCAGGGAAATGCAAAAGCTGGGAAGGAGCAGAAGGGGCACACCCTCTTCACACAGCGGTGGCTGCACTGCTTGGCAGGAGCAAACCCATTTGGACAGGCTGGAATTCCTGCCAGACCATCAGTCTATTTTTATAAAAGCCGAGTTTGTTTATCAGCCACGGTCATGAAGTCACCACCTCCTGA
Organism: Falco biarmicus; assembly: GCF_023638135.1. Lineage (NCBI taxonomy): Eukaryota > Metazoa > Chordata > Aves > Falconiformes > Falconidae > Falco > Falco biarmicus. Next base: position 21,885,535 of record NC_079296.1, read on the forward strand.
AAGCTTTTGAGAAGCCAGTGTGAAATGAGCTTCGTTCTTGTTCCTGTTAGAACAGTGTCACTCCCAAAACAGCTACAGGTAGGTGGGCCAGCTCCAACCCCCAAAGAATGGCAGAATCACAAAATCAATCAGAAATTACTGTACCCACCATCTCAGTGGGTTCACCCCTTGCTAAAGCCAGCAGTGGGTCCGAGTATGTCGGCTCCAAGCCAGCAATCCCCTCCCCATAAGTGAAAGCTAGCACTTTTAAAAGCATGACCAAGAGCGTGGGGCGTTGGGCCAGATGACCTCCAGAGGTTTCTTCCAAAGGAAATTATTCTGTGACGCACAGAATGACCTCCACTGTCACAACACACAAGAACACTTCCCACCCAAATCCTACATGTAATGTTCTTCCACTGAATTTGATTAAGGGCTAAATCTACTCACAGTGACACATATAGAATGGAGGGACAGGAAGGCACATTATAACCTTGATTCAGCATAGGAGGTTAAATTGGTAACAGTGGGAACATCCATGATCACCTTCCAATGCTATCAATTAAAACAGTGTCACTCCAGAAACTATGGGAGGTGGGGGTGGGGGTCTTACATGATGTCCCACCATTCTCTGTGTTCCCACAGAAGAGTCTCTTCATATTCCTTATATAGGAACACCTTTCACTAACAGTTCGGTTTTCCAAACAAAGTCTTAGGTAGGTAAATAATCTAGTCGGGTCCCTGAATCCTCTGGAGATTTCTGGAATGCATGAACTCTGCAGCACTGAAATCAAAGTCAGAATATTAAAAAAGGTACTGGACTGAAAAGTAGATCTGTGGCATGACTAAATTTAAGCCATGTTTTATCAACATCAGTCCATCAAAGTGACAAGACATTCCCTATTTTCATGCGGTAAAGAGGACTACATTGTGGAACAGCATCACTAGGAGTCAAATCTCAATTAGGAATGAAGCCAAATAAAAATTGGGTTCATTTTTGAATATTAATAGGATTGAACAATTAGGCAAGAAAAAAGTAAATCTCAAAAATCTGAAACAGAGTGTCAACAACTCCTTTGAGCAATAAAAAGTTAGGCAATTTCATCGCCAGCTCATGAGCTGAAGAGGCAGAAAATACTCCGCTATTCCAGTAAACTTAGGATGTTGCCTGAACTCAAAGTTGTCAAAACCCACAAAGAATACCTTTGCTAGGTAACAAAGGATATTGTGGGTTAACAGTTTCACTTTACTTCCGTGACCAGACTTAAATTTTGGAGCAATGCTTGCACACACCTAAAGCAGGAAACATCCATTCATTGCTCCTCCTCAGGAATACATGTGAACTCCAAAGGGCAAGAGATAAGGGCTAAACAAAAGTAAGTAATTTCACAACAAAAGGAAGCATTAATAAATCCAACTCATGAGTATCTTCAAGCTTCATTAGAAAATGGAGAGTTAAGGTCAACAAAATACAGGAAGATATTAAGTCAAGATACATAAAGCAGTGGCCCCCTTTTTCCTTCAAGCTTGGAAGAAAGGGGCATAGAGCCAGCCAGCATGCATTCTTCAACAAAAGCTTCAGTTACCTCTTCTCAGGGGGTCATTTGTACTGTGGCTTAATATAATAGTTAGTTAGAAGCATAAACAAATTAGGACAGTTAGTTTGAAGGGGGACATGACCGTTGCCTTAGTGTTGACCATCACAAGGTCAACAATTACATGTTGAAACAACTAGCAGGATTACAGCATCACAGAACAGCTGAGGTTGGAGGGACCTCTGGTCTAGTCCAACTGCCCTGCTCAGAGCAGGGTCAGCTACAGCAGGTTGCTCAGAGCTGTGTCTAGTCAGGTTTTGCTATCTCCAAGGATGAAGATGCCACGATCTCCCTGGGCAACCTCTTCCAGTGTTTGATCACAGTTACGGTAAAAAAACCTGCTGCTCCTTACACTGAAATAGAATTTCCTGTATTCCTGTCTGTGCCCATTGCCTCCTGCCCTGCATCAGGCATCACCAAGAAGAGCCTGGCTCCATCTTTTTTACACACACACACATGTAATTATATACACTGATAAGATCCCTCTGGGCTCTCTCTTCTCCAGGCTGAACAGTCCCAGCTCTCTCAACCTTCTCTCATCACATGAAAGATGCTCCAGTCCCTTAATCATCTTCAGGGCCCTTTGCTGGACTCGCTTCATTAAGTCCATGCCTCTCTTGTACTGGAGAGCCCAGCACCATTCCCAGCACTCCATGTCACTAGGGTCTAGTGGAGGAGAAGCACCACCTTCCTCAATTTGCTGGCAATGCTCTGCCTAACACAGCCCAAGATACCATTGGCCTTTTTCACCATAAGAGCACCAACCTGTGCTGGGGCATGGGGTTATTCCCACACAAAGGCAGAACTTCACACTTCCTTTTCTTGAACTTCATGAGATCCCTGTTGGCCAATTTCTACAGTCTGCTGAGGTCCCTCTGAATAGCAGTACACCCACCTCCCAGTTTTGTGCCATCTCCAAGCCTGCTGAAGGTGCACTGTGTCTCATTATCTAGGTCATTAGTGAAGATGTTAAATATTACTGGATCCAGCATCGACTCCTGTGGCTCAGTGACTAGCCTCTAGCTGGCCTGATCACACCCCTTTCAACCCAACAGTTCAGCTCAGCTAGTTTCTCTCCACATCACTATCCACTTATCTAGCTCATGCTCCATCACTTTACCTATGAGGATGTTATAGGAACCGGTGTCAAAAACCATACCAAGGTTAAGAGAAAGAACATTCACTGCTCTCCCCTTACCCACTATGCCAGTCAGCTCATCACAGAAGGCTGATAGGTTGGTTAAATGTGATTTACCCTTCATAAATGTATGCTGACTACTCCCAGTCACATTCTTGTCTTTAATGTGTTTAGAAATGGTTTCTAGGATTAGTTGCTCCATCACCTTCCCAGGGATTGAGATGAAGCTGAACACTCTGTAGTACCCCAGATCATCCTCCTCCTCCTTCTTGAAGACAAGAATGACATTAGCTTTATTCCAGTCCTCAGGAACCTTCCCCAATTGCCACAGCCTTTCAAAGATTATCAAGAGTTGCCTCACAATGACAAGCTTCCTCAGCACTCATGGATGCATCCCATCAGGTGCCATGTTCTCTAACCTGATCCTCCTCCATCGAAGTCTTCCTTGCTCTGGACTTTCCCACTGGTCTCAGAGAACTGGGATTCCTAAAGACAAAACTTACCAGTAAAGACAGAGGCAAAGAAGGTATTGAATACTCAGGCTTTTTCCATGTCCTTTGTCACCATGTCCTCTGACCCTCTCAGCAGCAGGCCCACACTTTCCCTAGTCTCCCTTCTGCTCATGATGTACCTGGAGAAGCCTTTATTGTCACCCTTCATGACTCCTCAGATTCAACTTCAGATTGGTTTTGCTTTTGCCAATTCTATCCCTGCACGCTTGGACAATGCCTGCTACACTCCTCCTGGGTCACTTGTCCCCGTTTCCTCTGCTTGTATTCTTCCTTTTTATGTTTTACTTTAGTCAACAGCTCCTCGTTCAACTATGCAGGCCTCTTGCCACATTTGCTTGACTTCTTGCTTGTCCAGACGGACCAGTCTTGAGCTTGGAGGAGATTTTTGAAAATCAACCAGCTCTTTGTGGGTGGCTCTTCTCTTTGGGACCGTATTCCATACGACTATTTCAAAAGTATCCCATAACAGGCCAAATTCTGCTCTCCTGAAGGACTGGGTTGTGATCCTGCTTTTCGCCATCCTCCCTCCTTGCAGGATCCTGAACTCCTCCATCTCATGGTGCAGGATCCTGAACTCCTCCATCTCATGGTCACTGCAGTCACAGCTGCCCCGATCTTCACATCCCAAGCCAGGCCTTCCTTGTTTGTAAGTATGAGGTACAGCAGAGCCCTTCCCCTTGTCACCTACTCAATTACCTGTGTCAAAGTCATTAATGATGCACTCCAGAAACCCCCTTGGACTGCTTGACCCCTGTTGTGTTTTCTCTCCAGCAGACATTTGGGCAGTCGAAGTCCCCCATGAAGACCAAAGCCTGGGAACATGAGCCTTCTTCCAGTCGTTTGAAGACCCCCCCACTACAATATCACCCAAGTCGGTATGCCTGCTCATCCTGACCCAAAAGCTCTTGGCTAGCTCAGGACCCCTTCCCAGGCAGGGTATTACAGCATATCCAAAGGAAAAGGGAGCAGAAAAGGTTTTCTTGGTGAATATGGTTGTAAATACTTACACTTGTAATAGTAGCAAACCTATTGCCTCTTTCCTTTCCAGAAAGCCCAAGCCAAAACACTCTGAAGTACTGACAGCTGAGCAAACTGTACAAGCAAGCCACAAGGTCCTTCCCAATAGCCAGGAGAGAAGAGTGTATGGGGGCATCTGGGACCCTCATTTCTGAAACTCTGGGTTTATCCTCAGAAATTAGTTACTCTAGGCTTACACACACTGGCCAGGCAGCAGAAACTGCTTATGAAGTTACTGCTTAGCTACTGCACCCTGGTACCAGACACTTGCTTTAACTGACTCTCAAGGGATCATTTAGGAGAAGGGCTACGCATGCTCACGTATGGCCACCTTCCCTGTCACCTTCCCAGGAACTGTGGGCGAACACGTCTGCTGAGCTAAGTGCACTGGCACTTTGCAGGAAGGCTTTACAAGGCTGAGGAGGAGGAGGAGGGTCCTTTAGCCTGATGCCCCACTGCAGAGCAGGCAAGTTACACAAGTTACAGGCAAGTTTGAGATGAAAACAGCATGTGCGCTTTAAGTCTTAAGACAACACTGCCAAGCTAGCTTGGGCTATTTTTCTGGGTGTTGCCCTAACATCTTGATCAGCCACAGAAATGTCTCAGCTGGAGTTTAGTCACGCTTCTGACCCAGACTAGCTGGCACCACTGGGTTAAACAAAGGGCAGCCCTGCCTTGCCTCTTTCCTGCGCCCAAATTAATCAATTCATCCTTGCAAATATCAAAAGGATGTGAGCACCTGAATGGAGAAGGGTTATGCAAGGGAACAAGAGATCACAGTGCCAGATTTAAGTAAGAATTTTAAAGTATCAAGAAAATATTCTTAATCCAAAATAGTTTTCCAAAGGAATTCTTGGACACCGTCACCTCTTACTTTTACAGAAATGTAAAAATAGATTTGATAATACAGATAAAAATACACCACAGCAAGGAATCCTGTTTTGTCAGAATAATGAAAAGGAAAATGGAGAGTGTCTTACTGCACTTTAACTTCTGTGATTGTTGCTCTAATTACGGTGATCTTAACCTGGAAAAGGGAACAACACTAGCTCTTCCCCACTAGCTCAGAGTATGGTGTCAGGGCTATTTTTACCAGTTAACAGATCTCCAACTTGTCACAGAGAAAATACACTGAGCAACAAGTCTGGCTGCCTCAACTCATCACATGATCGGCCTTAAAAAAACTTTTGTTTTTGACAGAATAAATTAGCGTGCAAATATGAAACAGCATTTCATAGAACCCACTCACACGTTATGTTGTATGTCCTGCATGCATATGTAAAATACAGAATATAACGCACATACAGAGAACTCACAGTGATTACTAATTGGGTACAAAATGTATATATTGCTTCTTTTCTAAAAGCGACAACAGTTGTGCTTGAATTACTTGTCATCCAGGTAGCAGGCTGGTGTTCACACTGCTACTTTAAAAACTTATGCAGCTGCACTGAGTTCTGTCTTTCCTGAGATAAAAGCATGTCCTGAATATTCTTTATTCTTCAGGGCTACTAATTTGAACAGACCTGTCACTCTAAGTAGAGGGAGTTGTGGAATATTGACATTCTATTGAATTATTTAAGATAAATTAACAATGTTTCACATCCTAGGAGATTGCTATTTGCAGAAAAAGCCTGACATACTTGTGTTTAGACCTAGTAGCCAGAATGTGGAGAAGTTACAATTTATAAACTATTTTTTATTCTGCATGGAAATAAACAGGAGACACACCAGCTGACTGCATGTGACTTGCCTCGGCACCGCAAGCAGAACTAAGAGTTTTGAATATTTTATCCTGCTTTGTTACAGATGGCAAGGACAGGAGTTCTTATGTTACCGTCTTGCTAATTTATGGCAAAACCAGTTCCTTCCAGTCAACACATACAAAATGTTGATGACTAGACTCAGAGATATGGGATGCTCATTCCCTGTCAGCAGAAGTCATGTTTAGACTTATGAGAGGGTTAGAAGGCATTACCTCTCCCGCTCTGGAAATCCCAAGGAAGGCCCCTGAACACCGCTGCTGTTTTAGTGCTCTACCCTGACTGTAGGCAAGAGCAGAGATAAACTCCAGGCACCTTTGCAAGTCACATAATGCTCCCATCTGTCCATGCACGGACACAGATCTTTTCTAAAGCTGGCAAGTTTGGAGCAAAAGTTCACAAATGAAGAGGCAGCATTAATTCTTAATGGCTGCTGTTGCATAGGAGTTCAAGCCTAGATAGTTACAACGTTCACAGACAAAGAAATAACACAGCTCGGTGAATCACCACCATAATTCCCTTGGCAAATTACGGACTTGAGCTGATGTGCAGAGAAATGCTGTCCAGGATTCAATACCAACTTGCTCTGGGTGGGTATGCCGCCTTCCAAATCCTCACCAGACTGTGGAACATTAGCATGTAAAGGCATACATATATATATACACACATATACACGCAGATATATCTGTAGTATATCTGTATAGTATTTATTTTTATGTATGTATATATGGGCGGAGGGAAGCTTCTGAAATATCCCCCTTCCCTGGACACTGACAAACACTCCCTCCCCTCCCCTCCCCCCCCCCCCCCCTTTTTTTTTTTAACCTTTCCTGCAAAATACAGAGCAGATGTTCAGAAGAGAAGAAGGGTAGTTGAAGGATGTCCCCACAGAGCTAAAGACAGTAGCACAGTCTGCTTGCACATCATCAGGTGGGTCTCATCAAGACCTGAAGGACCAACAAGGTGCCTGCACTTTGCTGCTCACACCAAGAGCTGACTCTGGCAGTGTGGGTGTCCATGGCAAGCTGGAGCTCGAGCACCAGCCCACATGCTGGGGATGTGGATGGTGGGACTGGGAACAGGGCCAGGCACTGGCTCCGCACTCCAGGAAGGAAGTTCATCCCTCCCATCCACCCAAAGACCTTTGAACGTAGAGAGCAGCAATTCAGCATCTGACAGGCCACCAAGGACACAGTACCCCATTTGCAAACATAATGCTGAGTCATTAACCATGCCTGAGACACTGACAACGGGAGATTAGTGTGAATTTATGGCTGAGGTTCCTCATTTTTCTTCATCATGATAATGACTCATTTCCGACCCACAGCGGTGAAAGGCTGGCTATAAAACCTCCTATTGTTTCTCTCACTTACCTGGTAAGAAGGGGATTAAAATGGATGTTTATTTGTGCTTCCAGTTTCTACAGAAAGATTATGTAGGAGGAGTTTGGGGAAAGATTTCAAAGACGGGAGTGTGTGCATGTGGAAAAAGGTTCTGAAAGGAAAAGAAGAAAAAACCCAAAATGGGCTTAATCTTCAATTCATCATTAGTTGGATTATCTTTATATACAAATGGATATACATCTATAATCTTGCAGACATAACCATAAGCACATATGGAGCCAGGCAAAGTGTGCATGCCCACACCAACATGCCCCCGCTGAGGCTGATGCGAGTCCTCAGTTACTTTGTCCATCTGACCTGTCAGCACGTTCCCTCTGAAAGTTTCTGAGTCTCTCACAAGCTGTAAAGAGCTTCTTTCCCAGCCCCAATGTGCCACTAACTTATTACTATTATTATTATTATTTTTAATAAACATCCCACAAATATATTCACATGTTTTTGAGGTTCTGATTTGGCAGAAAAAAACCCAGTCATCAGCTATAGAGAATTTTCAAAATCCAGCTCCTCCAAGCTCATTAGCAGTTAGAAACCCAAAATATTTGACCATTTAGGTAACCAGAAGAGCCTAAGATGACAAGTTATTTTAATTTTTAGATACTGCATGTTTCCAACACACTGTTGGTTTTATGAATGACCTACAGTAGGATCAATAATACACTTGAAGTCATGCTAAGCAAGAAGCTAATTTTACAGAAATGAGGGGAAGACCACCTCTCAGTAGCACTAGAGAAATCCTTTCTTTTGTTTTCTTTTGAACAGCTTAAATAGAGCTTTGCTACCACTTGTTCCTCACCATTTAACTTATCAGTCCCCAAATCATACTAATTAAGTGTTTATTATACATAGTAAACCACATAAAGAAACTTCTTGCTCAGGAAAAATGCCAAATGCTACATGGAGCTCTGGCAAAGTCTTCTCCCACCTTCTGTGAATCATTATGCTTTTAAAAGAGCAGTATGATCCAGAAAAAGAATTGACAAAACAGCTCTGTCTTTTTCAACACACAGGTTTCCTATTATGTGTACTTAACAACTCATCTGGAGCATCTTCATACCAAGATGGCCATAATAAGTACTTTGAAGTACCAACCTTAAAATAAAGGGCGTATAGACACAATTGAAATTATTGCAACTCAGGAGTTACCAAGCAGCAGCTGAGCTCTTGCACCTCAGCTGATGCTTGGCACTTTATTTAACTCTCAGTAATTCGTAAATCTAAACTGCGATTAAATACAGTTTATCTTCAGAAAGTGCTGAACGCTTCTTTTCTACCAAGCTTCCCAAGTTGGGTGTCCAGCATCGCTAGTCATTTTGGAAAGCTTAGCCTACATGCCTGACAAAATTTAACTCTTGCTGATAGCACCACAGCCACTCAAGTACACAAAGCAAGTTCAAGAAGCAATCCTTCCCTAATTCCCATGTTATTAAACAGAAGTGTTGATTACTAGCTGGTAGAGTAGGAAATATTTCACTATCACTGTCGATACAGATGTAGCCCTGAGTAGAACTAGATATAAAATATGCACAAAGGTGCTAAAGTAACAATAGTAACATGGTGGTACTATAAAGGGAAAAAAAAAATAATCTTAACATAAGTGTTTTCATATTTCACCTCTTTGCCACCCTAGTTGCAGTGTTCACTGATACTGATGCAAGAATGTGGAAGAATTCAGCTTAGGCTTCCAGATCTCGGGCTTGTCTTTACAGACCCAATGGGACAAGGCAAAAAAAAACCCCAAACTGAAATGTGTAAGCTGGGCAAATATGGATCCAGAGTGTCACTGAAAACAGTATATAGAAACACATCATTTTTATGAATGGATTCTCAGAAGTATACTTTAAAACAAGATTTTAAATGTAACATATTTCTGCACTATTTCGCCACACTAAAAAAAAAAAATACCTTATTTCTTGGAGGCCACTGCGTTCTCTTGAGGTATACAAAAAACAAGACTAGTGAAGAGTATGTACCATTGAGACACTAGAAAAGCTTTAAAAAATATTAAAGAAATTAAAAAAACCCCAAGCCTGTGCTAAGAGTGTTTCGTGTTTTTTTTTTTTTTTAACATAAAATGTAATAAACTGTAAAACCTTAGATTGCAAGGCCTTCAGTCAGGTCATGCTGATCTCAGTATCTTTAGTTCTCATCCATCTTACCCGCCACCGAAGGTGGTGTACCTTTGATGTGAACTAATTACATTCGAAACATTTTGTCAAACAGCTTAATGCAGATGCCAAATAAGCTCTGTCTGTCTAAACAGGGCTTTAGACAACTTAGCACTTTCAGTGTTAACTAAGAGCTAAGTTCCACTTCAAATAGAATATTACGCTGCACAGAAAAAAGATCTGCATATAAAATTCCAGACAAAAAAAAAGTGTTAAAAGTGCCACATTATTGGGTTTTTATTCCAGTGCTGCTACATTCTCATTGTCCTGGCTTGAACGGGCATTAGTGTGTATGGGTGTTCATGCACAAGTGTGCAACAATAAAACACACAGTGCTGAAAGCAACAGTTCTTTCATCTGATAAAACTATCTACATGACAAGAGGAAGTGTTTTAGGACAAGGCATTCTGTCTGCAGCATCATTTCAAGATCTCCTCAAACGAATTTTGTTTATTAAGCATGTATTAAAAAGTATTATTGCAAAGCAAAAAACAATGAGGGAAGGGAACAATCACCAAAATTCTGCACCCAAAGCACTGGAGTGTGGGGTGCTGGAGGGAACAGAAAATTGTTCTCCTGATCCTGTAAGTGAAGTGTTCTTTAACTTCTGGGCAAGAGCATCTATATTTTCTCCCTGGGAGGAGGGAGGTGAGACAGGGGAAGACAGGGAAGAAAAACACATCAAGGGAAGCCTCTGAAGAGGACTGGAGTTCACTCAGCACATTTCTTAAGAAATTCCTATTCCTTCTGCAGGTACTTTATTTGTTTAAAACAGTTCTGCTTTCTGTTCTTAAAAAAATAGATAAATAATATAACACTGACAAATCAAAAATACATATTCCAGCATGTCTTGATGAAACAACAGCCCTCCCTGTGATGGCCACCACCGTTCCTCTCACTAGAGAGGTTTCTAATGTCAGTCCTCATACCTTTCCTGTGATGCTGAGCACAATCCCTTCTTCTTCCATCAGTTTTGCCTCTTAAGCATACAAGTAGTGATCTGAAACCCTTCACTACACTTCTGCATGAGTTTTCAGCAGGGTCTTGTTCACAGAAGATTTCTGCTTTTCAAGCAGGAGGGAAAGGTTGCAAGTTTTCCCACAGTTTCAAAAATACCAAGTACAGCATCCAATAGACTCAGATACATCTCCTTTTAAAAGTTCATGTGCCTTTGGAAAAATGTTGTTAAAACTGGTTAGAAAGGATCTGCTTTTGAAAGCAGGGAGCAGAGTTTAGTTCCTCTTATACTGGTGAATATTGCAGCCTCTTAAAATGCAAACATTATATACCACAACAAAGGAAAAAAAGCTAGACTGATTCTCCCATTTAATGCCATTGTACACCTACCATAACATCCCAGACCCGTCTTTCCCCACTTACTCCTGTATCCCCCTGTTTACATCAGCAAAAGCATCTGATTTGCCAACCCTGGAGAGAGAAGATGATGTAAGATTAAAATTCATTTGGCGCAGGGTGGTGGCAGGGGCCTGGGGGGGCGGGGCGGGGGCCAGAGGAAGTGTGTGTGTGTTCAAAAAAAAAAAAACAAACCAGGAAAAAATGTTTTAACAGCTCAGTTCTCCAGTGTGCTTCGCATATGCCCAAGTACAAGGCAGGGGGCAAGAGCTAACTCTTCCAGCCACACCGCTGGCTGGGCTAGTTTAAATGCTTGTGAAGCCACAGCATCCTCTAGTTAGATTGCCTCCTAGCATCTGAGACAGCTAGGCAACTAGAAGGAAGTACCTGATAATTAAATAAGAGGTGATAAACAAGATATACACTTTCAGTTGCAGAAAAATTAATCGCTGCTTGCTTGCCTAGGACTTTAAATGGATTCTCAAGACATTACCAAGTCCCAGAAAACCTTACAACTGCACAAATATGGAGGTTGCTCCTCTGCTCGCCTCCTGCCTTCTCACTTGGCTTTCCCTGTTCTGCCTAGAGCAGATCTGTTGCACTTTCCAGCATTTAAATCATCTGCCGTGGGCACAGAGGAGAGACCTGCCAAGCTCCATATGGGCTCTCAGGACGCCCTTACCTCCACCCCCACGTGGCCAATGTTCTTCACCTGGTTTTTGCCATTGTCTTCTCTGCCAGTCACTAAACCTTACCTGGGTCCCACCTTCACTTCTGCACTACCATGCTGCTGCGGTGAACTTCCAACCATCTCTACAGGGAGTTCATAACACTCAAAGAAACCACTTCTAGTATTGCCTGTTCTCTCCAGCAAACTCCCCAACCCAAAGGCACCAGTCCTTGCCAAGAGCAACAGATTAAAACCAATTTAAGAATTTAGGAGAATGTTTCTGATTTTGTGGAGCCAGTGCATGCTAGGAAAGCAAGACTGCCTCATTATGTGTTACCCTCTCACAGCCTTCTGCATTTGGCCTCATTCGAAGACTCTCAGCTTCCAGAAGAAAATCATATTTGTCAAGTTTGAGCATGGCTAGCTTTCTAAAGGTCAAATTTAAGCTAGAAACAGGGAAATGTCTTCTAAGGAGGACAAACCTGTATCTCTACCTCCCCTTACTGTAAATGGCAAGCAATCAACCTGTGGAATTCACCAATGCAGGGGCCAAGGACAAAACCTTGCGGGTGGATAATTTTACAACCATTAACAATGCTTACAGTTACGCAGAATCCAGTAGTAAGCAAAGTGAGCAACCAAAGGCCACAACTTTAAGGTGTAATCTATTTGCAGATAGCTCAGGAAAAGACACTCGCCATGGGTGGCACCCCACGCAGACACATGTATAGACAAACAGACACAAATGGGTTCTAATCTGCAAAAACTTGCACTTAAAGAAGCAGCTATTCACATCCTTAAGGGCTTGTGAAATCTATTGCTTTGCTAGAAAGAAGAGACTAGCTGTACACTGTCACCCGGTACATCACCCAGCCATCACCAGGAGAAGGGTGCCCATTAGAAAACTGATGGCCTGAATTATTGTTTCAGTACGTATTGCCCCGCTACACCAATGTTTTACAAACAAGCTACGGCAGAGGTCAGGAAAAGGCATCCCACAGTAGAATGGCAAATAATGAAAAAAAGGGTGCACGACAGTGATGTTACTCCAGGATCAAAGTGCTATTCAGTAATCTCCGTTATTGTGCCTCGGTGATATTTTAAGCAAATCAATGTGATCTCCTCACTGTGCCTACTAATGTTTTAAAATGCAAATAGCAGTTTCCTATAATAGTACCTAGATTTCTCTCCTGGAAACATCTTTATAATTCACATCTTATTAGCCACAAGAATTCCAATTACACATCTTCTCTTCTAATTCCTACCAGCTGATTATTAGCATTAGATGATAATAGAGTATTTTCTGCTAATATATTTCTTAATAACATCAAACTGCAGAATGCCTTTGTGGTCTAATAATTGAATAACTGTTCTAGGAGAGTACTAAATTACTGGAAAATGTTTTACTTTACTGTCTTTATTGTTCAAAAACATGGAATATTTAAAATGCGCTTACAGTTTAGCTGCATTTATCAGACAAGTTACATTTGCAACCAAAGAAAAATGAAACCAAATCATTTAAAGATCAACACGTAATTCAAGTTTCTGGAGGTTTAAAGAGGGAAGGAGGGAGCAGACAGCTACATACACACGCACAAACAGATGATACAAGGTTTAATACTGAGAAAAGAAGAGAGCGCTGGGTTTCTGGGTTTTATTAGCAGATCTCTTAGCATAGGGAATGATAGCCTAAGATGTGCATTCACAACGCAAACTGGTATCAGCTGTTAATTTACAGGACATTTTTCTTTAATTTTGAGGACCATTAACAAGAAACATTAAAGCAAGAAATCAGAAAGGGCTCGGGGAGTAATGAACGCTGGAGACCACTGTCACAGCAGAAAACATCCTCATATGTTTATGTTGCAAAACTTAACCACTAAAAGAAATTATGAGTAATGGATCCTGCAGTGCCGGGGACTCTCTAAATTAGCCATTGGCTCCTGCAGGAAGATTAGAGCTCTAGGGCTGGGATAGGCACTGCAAGTCACAACTAAGGAATGATAATGGAAAGCATGAGGTAGCTTGAAGTTCATCTTCCCTCATCCTTGCAGGCCCAGAGTACCATCTCTGCTTCTCTTCCTCTCCCTGCTCTCCAAAATATGCACAGGGGAACATACACCTATTGATCGATCCACACACCTAGATAAATAGTATCTCGACTGGGAAGAGTTCAAGGTAAACACTTCAGCTAAAGAAGAAAACAAGCAAGGAATGGGGGAAAGAGTTCACCTCTTGATTCGGTATCCTGTGTGGTGCAAATACACCCAATTAGATGTGTCCATGTAATTTTCACATCAAACATCATGAACTCCATACTCAGCTCCCAAGGCAACTAATTGCATGGCTCACAGTGGATTTTCCCAAGTTTTTGAGAACACTGCCGGCACTCTTCAATAAAGCCATTTAACATAACGGAAGGTTAAAGTGAGACACAAACACTTGCTTTTTTTAATTTACACCTTTCATTTACTTCCACAGAAATGTCAGGAAAGGGCTGAGATACTGTGTGATGTACTGTCATGTATGCTTCCTTTTAAGAGCTGGGTTAAAAGAAAAGGCTTGGATTAAGAGAATGTAATCAAGATCTATACCTTTAACAAATTTTTAGACAGTCAGAAGAGGGTGCATGCTCAAGGGCATTGATCTTAACATGCCTTCAGAACAAAGAACGAGCATCCTGTCTTACATATTTACAGACATGAAAACAGGTAGGGAAAAATCTGCAAATGTAATGACTTTAGATGATCTTTTTCACAAAATCAGGTAGAACCAGCCTTCACCGCAAGGATCACGCTAGTAAAATACTGTTTGTGCACATTACACTGAAGACTACAAACCTTCCCAGCATGAGAAACTATTAGCCTTTCTATCATTACATTTATGCGGTTGTAGTAATTTTTTTGATGAATGCCTTTTGCAAACCACTAAGCTACAGAAGATGCCTTTTTAGAGTAGGTATATGACACGGCATGGGAGAGGGGAAGGCAGCATTAGATGCACCGAACTGACATTTTGTAGGTTGTATTTTCAGCCTTCAGGGCTTCTCCAAGGGTGATATTTACATCCAAATGCAGCAAGCTATTTAAGCACGTGAATGGTCTCACAGATCTCACCTCTTGCATCAGAAATGCAGTTTCAGCACCTAACTGCAGCTTTCCCGGGCTAGGGACCCAAGCTCACTCTCCTCTTTTCTGGTGGCACCCTGACATCCCACATTTCCAACAGGCAGCTGCTACTCAACGTGAAAAGCAGAGAGATCCACCTCCTCAAATGTCAGCACCACCTTCTTCCCCACTTCCCGAAGACATTTGCATTAGGTTGATCAAACACAAGGGAATAATTACTCTTCCAAAACTCCATTAAGAAAACTCCCCCCCATGTAAACTACCGCAGGGGAGCTCCTCCTTACAGAGCTATCCCACCAGACGCCCTGGAAATCCAGCATACAGCAGCAATGTTTTAAACATGCAATGAAGACCCCAGTGGGCTCAGGAGAGCCTCCAGCAGTGCTGCCAAGGCCCTGTGTCTCTGCAATTTATTTTAATGTGCAAGCACTGTGATTTACAACCGGGCTAGATTAGTGCACCCACAGTGGGGAGAACCCACGGCTGTTATAAAAAACATAAATAAAGGTTTTAATTAAAACCATTGTGTAATACACAAAATGATTGCTTAAAGGAGTAGGAAGGAGAGGGCTGAGTTTTTCCCCTTACATTTTCAAGAGCAGTTTTTGAGAGGGAGCAGGAAAGACAACAGAAACAGTAGAAGAGGCACACCATGAAACTGCTCTGACATGAGTAACATCAAAAACAAAGTGTGCGGGGCAAAACCCCAGTATTTCTGAGAGGAAGATGGCCATTCTCTTAGCAAAAGAAAGAAAAATTAAGCAAAGTTGTGACAATAAAACCGACTCAGGTGCCAGATTTATCTCCCCTAGTTTGCTACCGCCAAGGCGGCACTCTAGTATCTCCTGACATTCCCTTAGCCGAGAACCTCCCATATTCTGTGCTTTGCCACCTGAACTTTTGCCAAAAGGAGCTCCACGGGGGAAAACAGGGGAAGCCAAAACAACACTGACACTGGTTAGCAGAAAGCAGAAGCGTATCCCACAGCTGTTCACAATGTTTAATAAACAGAAGAAAGTCTAGTGTTTAAATTACAGAAGTAAGTTTATACTGAATAATATAAACTCCTATCGGCAGCACATGGGAATAAAGTCACTGAAGAGCCACTACTGTACCCTGATGGCCACCACTCCTGGAGGGTTTCCTCAGAGGTTCAGAGTGACGTGGACAAAGCTGGAGCAAGGAAAAAGTAGGAAACAAAGAAAAGTTCATGCTTCAGTGGAAGTATCGAGCCTGCACTCATTGGCAAGACACTGTACCAAAGCCAGGGCAAGGAGGTTGGGGCTTCAACCATGTCCCAGGAAGAAGGAAGGAAGAGCCTAAAAGGTCAGCCAGTGCCGTTGGCCGGTGTAAATATTCACATTTCCAATAGGGGCTGGGCATGCTGCCCCGCTGCAGATCTGCTGAGAAAAGCATGCTGTCCCCAGCCACAGTGGTGTGACAGAAACCCTCAGCAGAAGGACGGTGGGGGCTGCAGCAAGGCAGACCAACCTCCTGCAGAAGGGTGTGAGCAGACTGCAGCCACTGTCTCTGCCTGTGGGTTGCAGTAGAGACAACGCATTCATTTTCCCGTGCCTGACAAGGGCACTCCCTCTTCCCCCCTACCCCTCCACACAAGACCACTAGCACTGTAAATTAACTGCGATGTGTAAGTAGTTTCATTCACCCTTCGAGAGATATGGGCCAAACCAAGGCACACCACTGTCAAGAATCCTGCTGCCTTAGCCAAACTCAAATCATTTCATTTCGAGTGTTGTTACCCAAAGAAATTGCCTATTTAACAGATGAGAACAGCACTGTAACAGAGACCAGACACTTGGAAATTTAGTACAACACATGAAACAATGTCTTATAGAACGGTAATTAAAAAAATGAACATAAATTTGACTTGGCTAAGAACACAGTCATATGGCTAAAATGCACAAGCTAAGCATATGTTAGGTATCGTACAGCATATTCGCATGGGTATCCCAAAGCTTGGTGCTAAGATAGCTTGGAGGATTTCAGTATCTCGGAACTATCATTATCCGAATGGGGCTTAGAGCCAAAATTAAAAAGGAAATTGCTCCTTCCATTCAGTAGGAGAGAATAATAACACAGGAAAATCTCAGAAATATTAGGAACATCAAAGGGAATAAAGTAGCATATGTATTTGCTGAATACCACTTAGCACACAGGAGTGTTCGGAATAATCTAGAGTTACATACTTGAATCAGGAAGGAGTTTATTGTTTATTGGAGGGGGGGGAGCTTTGGTGCTAACAGACACCAAAGTAGAGAGGGGACTGTCATGCTACCAGCCACAGAAAAAACACGCTTCTGAACACATGCAAAAGTTTCACAAAACAAGATAGAGCACAATAATGTCTGAAGCCTTACTGAATGTCCAGTAACCTGAGAGTGTTACTGGCAATGAAATTACATTGTATTAATAATGTCTAGACCTGACTCTCCACTACATCCACTCATGCGCAGCCACTGGCATCCGCGCAGCGTTAACACATGACACCAATGGAAATAGCTGGTCTTGATAAGAAAGATTATCTGTATATTTGAGTACAGTGAGGGCAAATTATTTTGCCTATTATGGTTGGTTGCATTAACCTGAAATTCTAAAAGCACCTTTGTAAATCACCAACACACCACCAGCTACCATCTTTGCTGTTACAAGCTAAGCATTAGAAGACCATAGGCTGGATTTCAAGCCTGGACTCCCAGAAAATTACGAAGGCTTCAGTTTGAACAAGAAACTGCAGGCTTATAAATACTAACAACCCATGTCCCTTTTCAGAGGGAGGCAGTGCCTGACAGGGACAGCTACAGGACAGCCCATAGCAGTTGCTCTAGAGACCCTGATTTTTGCTGTCCCTCTCTGAATGCTGTCAGGTCACAGCCAAAGTCCAAAACACTGTCACGTTCCCTGACAAGGCAAAGTTCTGGGGGCTTGTGGAGAGTCTGGCAAATGCACCATATTTGCTTGAAAAAAAACAGTGAACTTCAATGCTGTCATTAATGTCACACTAAAAACAGAATGAGATGTACAGTCTGTGTCCTCTAATCATTATGCCATCACAGAAGTGATGTAAATCTGAGCTTTCACTGCTGCCTCCAGGAAGCAAATACCAAATCCTGCAAACGGCTTTACCTCCTCTGTAGCTACGCAGCATGCTGAACCGGGGGTCTTCATGCTCCAAATGCAGTGAAGGCTCAGGAGGCGAGCTAAGGGCTTGTGAGCAAGTGCACAGCTTGTGCCATCTTCCCTTGACTGTAAGCACTATGTGATTGAGAAAGAGCACCAAAAGGAGTCAAGAACAACCAGAAGAGGACAGGCAGACAAGAGGACTTCAAGCAATAGCCCACAGAGGTAACCCACAAGACAGCAGACTGAAAAGAAATTAAAGGAATTAAAGGTTTTTAAGAGATTATGCAATTGAAGTTCGTTAAATTGAAAGTGTTTTAACTATATACTTTTAAATGCTGGGAAAAAAAAAACCTCTTAGATGTTTTAAGAATGAGACAAATGAGATAGGTTGGGGAAAAGGGGAGGAGAAGAATCGTTTAGCCCAGTCTAGACTATCTCCCTGCAGCTCCAGCTGAGGGGGGCACTGGAGAAGCGGTGCCAGCACAGGGCCAAAGTTGGAAGTGGCAGTTCTAAGAGAAAATGCAACAGCCTCAATAGGAGAAGGCAGAACTAGCTCTGTTAGAAAGGGAAGATTTGCTTCTAGCATGGGCTAAAACAAATATTCCCTGCAGGAGGAGAAAGGAGAGGATTTCATGCTTCTGAGCACTTGTGTGTGATGACAGGGTGAGACCCAAGTTTGACACAGACTATATAGGTGCACAGCAATTTATAAGCAAAGCACAATATATAAACCTTACTATATTTGAATTGCAACCAAAGGCAAAAGACATGTTTTACTCCAACAGAATGCATTTTACTTCTTCCCTTGTGCCCACTCAACTCTCCAGAGAGGCAGACCCCGTACTCTCATCAGTCTTTTATTTCTCTCTATTCACTTCATTCACGGCCAGGCTGTGCAAGAAAATGGTAAAGTTTTCTTTTGTCCCAGCCTGGACCCACAACCTGCACAGATCAAGTTCTTCTGAAAAAACTAGCGAAACACCTAGCAAGAGCACAATGCCAGCTACCAGAAGAAATGCTGAGGGCTGATAAAATCAAGTCTCACATGAGCTTGTTTCAGGTGGCTGTGTGAGGGAGGAAACTGTTTCTTTAAACAATGGGCTGCCTGCCACTTACAGAATTTGCATTAAACATATCCATGACTCAGGCAGTGAAGTGGTACATCACTGGTTAGGGACCAGCTCCAAGCATATGACCAAGAGAGTGTGGACTGGAATCGACAACCCTAATGCCACCAGCAGGATTTCCCCAGCTGGTACCAAACAGCAGACAGGACTGGGTAACCCAGTAAAGCTGCTGCCTCCCATGTGAATCCTCTCAGTGGACTTCAGCACTCTTCATTTTCTGGCAACTATAAAAACGTGCTTGCATGCTCACTCAGCATTTTCCAGCATGCATGAGTTCCCCCTGGTTTTTTCAATATTCTGGAAGCCATAATACATTGGTAGATAAAAAAAACATACGTTGTCACCACCCTGGGGTGAGGCATCATCTGCCTTGGCACTCTTCTCATCTGCTTGGGAGGGCAGAATATTTGGCAGATGTTTGGCCACCCAAAATATCTGCATGACAACAGAATTTGAGCAAGGCAGCCATTTTTCACCTTTTTCCATTTTCTGACGCAAGGCAGGGGTCCTACAGGGAGAAGGTCAGTTCACCAACAACAGGCTTTTCCTTTACCTGCCATATTCCTTTACCTGCCTGTTCCTAAACAGGTTGTTTAGGAACAGGCCACCCATGGTCACAAGTCAACAGGTGACAAGTTGAAGGCCCCTGGCCTGTGGTTCCCTCCACTGCAGAGCAACAACCAGAGGTGAAACGTGACCCTGAACTACAGCATGAGAGATGTTTCAGTACTGATGGATATTCAGCTGAAGGTAAGGCAGTGTTACTGTAGGGTGCCTTCAGCAGCTTGCCTTTGTTGCATTACAGGAGAACAAACCTCACAGCGAGCTCAAAACTAATTTAGTTGGTTGATTGTAAATTCCAGAGGCCAGATTTGGTTGTCAGTTGCATAAAGTACAAAAACAACTATTTCAACAGAATTACTCCACATGCCTGGCCCTTAGTCTCAACCAGTAATAGGGCAGATGCTGGCAAGATAAAGAGGCCATCCATGCTATCATTAATGAAGTTTCAGGTAAAACATGATGCAACATTATTGCAAAATACTGACATATTGCTACAGGTATTTGGTGCTCTTCCCTTAATTACAATTGCTGGAGAGCACTTTTTTCTCTCCAACATTTGCTTGCCTGAAACCTAATGGCTGTGCTAGAAAGCCTGCAGCTGGATGGGCTATTTTTCTTTACTCATCTCTGTCATTAGCGTACAAAACTTACGGAAAGGAAAATGGACTCTTTTTTGGATAGACTGTTAGAGTCAAGACCCTCTCCAAAGAATTACTGGAGAAGTAAGGGGGAATCTCATCTGCTAATCCATCTGTTGTACAAACTCAGTCCTCTATTAAACAAAAGTTGTATTAAAGCAATTTACCCATGGCCCCCCTTTCCTTGATTTCTTTGCCGCACTTTCATAAGATAAGCTCCCTCATTACCAATAGAGCCACGGTTGTCAAAGAAGCCAGTTGTTAAACAACACTTTGCAGTGATGTTATTAAAGCTTCCGGATAAAAGGTGCTAACAAGTGCAAAACAACTGTCTGGCATTTCCAACCAAGATGCTTTCCAAAGCTCCCTAGGCCATGCTTCAAGGAGGTCTGCCTATTAGGGGATCACCGCACAGCAAACAGACTGCAGATAACATTGCCCACGACTGGCTGACCCCCCAGCTAAGGTAGATATTCTCCATCTTTTGTGCTATTAACTGGCTTGCAATAAAGCCCGGCAAAGATCCCACAGCCTACAATCAGGAAGGATGTAAAAATATCAGATCCACCAGAATGTTAGTATCTCACACAGGCTTAAAATAATTACCATGGGCAACAAAACAGGACTTGTACTCCTTGGCCGTTTAACCATTACTCCAGAATTTCACAACCAATAATACAAACCCCCAAAAGTTAGTTTAAGAACTTTGTTAGAAATTCACTGAGACTTATTGCCCATGCAAGGGCTTTTGTTCTGCTACAGTTGTGTCAGACAGATTACAACACACTCTAATTTTGGACATTAAAACATTTAGTTCTAACCAGCATTTTCACAAATCTGTCTTAGTGCCTTCATATAAACCAAAGCTATTTAAGGTTCTGAGCTGCAGCGTAAGCATGATCAGCTCATACTGATAGGCAGGACTTCTCATCGACCCAAAATGGTAAGGTACCACACGCAAGGGGCATGATACAGGCCTGCTATTGTTACATTCTCCTGATAACAAAACTAGACAGTAATTCTATGCAGGGCTATACTGGGGGGGAAAAATACTGAAATAAGTATAAAGCTGCTAAGATGTGTGCAGAAAAGATTTTCAGATTCACTGAAGGAGCAGGAAAGTAGAAATAGAAAAGTTAACCCCAGTACCTACTGATACATTGATATGGGTTCAGAAAGGAGTTACCCAGTTACCATTTCTCTAAATACTGTAAATATCCAAACTTCACGAAAGTAATTTGCTTACTGTTCTTTTCCATTTTCACTCTAATTTGAAACATCAACTTAGTTAACAAGCAATCCTTCCAGAAGGAGAATAATGGTGGGAACTCTTGTACTATCTGATTTTAAACAGGCACACTCATCAGTGTATCCTTCCAATTTCCTAATAAGGACTTTGCAACACCCAGAAATTCCAGTTCCTTCAGGGAATCCATCCTAGACTTTTATACTTAAAATTACACATGCTGTGAAAAGACCTGGGGGTAAAGCAACTGCGCATAAGGTTTAGTATTGATGACACCCTAGCGACAGTGCCTTTGGTAGCTACAAACACCAGGGGCACTAGCCACGAGTAGAGGTTCACATCTTGAAAAACACTGGGACTGTATTTACTGGAATGGTTTTACCAGGGTTGAGCAGTTCCATTTTAAACACTTCAAGGCAGGAACCAAATCTCTTTCCACTAGTAGTCTGCGCAGCAAATTAGAAGTGACCACAACTATGAAATCTTGTAATACGCCAGAGACCATGTAGGGTTGTGGGATCCATTGTCTACAGACCCTATTGGAAAATGGATGAGCTGGTTTTGTGGTGGAAACCCCCTACCCTCCAAGGGTACCAGCTTTTTCACATCATGCACTGACATTTGCATTCTCACCACTCCTGCCAACAAACTCGAGCTGACTGCTGCTGCTTCATATATGATGTTTATTTTCACAAAAGCAGTGAAACTACTCCAAAAAGTATTTGGGGTAGACAGGATAAAGAAACAAAAAAGACATGGAAGCAGCCTGTAGAGTCTAAAGCCATCCATTTAAACAGCTTACCAATCTTACTGCCACCAGATCCAATTTCTTGGCTTCTTTAACTTAAGCAGTTACCCTTAACTTAAGGAGCTACCTAAGAATCCCCATGCTTTATTTCATCCAGTCTCTCCCTATTCCTTGCACACCCTAGAAGGATCAATCACATCTGAATCCAGTTTGTTCCCCTCCAGATCACCCTGCTCCAATTTTCAGTATAAAATGGAAAATCCTTCATGACTCCACCCCTCCCCAGGTACCAGTCACACCCCCATCCCCTCAGCCCTGCTCCCTGAGGTGCTAACTTAGATCACCACTTCTCATACTTTATCCATGAGAACATCTTTGCTAAATACAGCCTGTAAAGCCTCTAGGAAGACCTGGGTGATCTTTGTTTGGTGCCGATTCTGAAAGGAATCAGGCAGTTAACAAGCTAGACTTATGTGTGCTTGGCATTAGCAGACATTGACAAATAACTCACCTAGCTTCTCTAAAAATAAATATATAGTTTGTGTATTGCCCGTATAAGTACACTGTCAGCATACTACTGCCCTAAGTCTACAGAGACCTTTAAACTTTGCCAGTCTTACCGAGTCACCAGCTCCAGGAAAGCTCAGCCACTCATGAGACACCATAAAGCTCAGGTAGGGATACCAGCCCGGGTCATGGACGCTGTTAATGGCATCAGCATACTTCTACAGCCAGTGTAATTAGTGAGACAAATTAGCCCCGATGCCGTACCACAGTGAGCAATGTAATTCTGCATTGGCTTGCACTGAACTGTGACGTCCAGGATACAGGAGGCCAAACTCAGCTGGTCCTTTGTACTCCTTCTCATTCTCTCTCATGCTCTCCTCCCATCAGACCCACAGAATTCATAATAAAGAAAAAAAAAGCCATCACAGATATTCAGCTTGACAATCTGCATAATACAGGCATTGGTTATTTTTGTGTAAGCCCCAGTTAAGTCCCATCTAATGCGGCATTACTAATATCTTGGAGCAGGGAACACATACTGGTAACAGGGTTGGTTAGTAACTGGTGAGAGCCACTGTGCCTGTGACCTGCCCACACCGGGCATGAGGGCGACACCAATTATATGGCAATGTTTACATCTAGACATAGATCTCCTTACACATATATATGGGTGGCACATGTGCGTGTGCATGTACAGAAGCCAGGTTATCTGACCTCAGTCAGATACGATCTGCAATTCAGGACAGAACAGAAGAATTTATTTTGCCTCAATGCTACCAGAGAATGCTTTTTGCCAGAACAGCCCACTATATTGTATGATAACTGAATGAAGCTAATTTTCAGCAGATTCTATCTAACAGCTCTTAACTGGTAGAAATAGTTCAAGGTCTTCAAAGTATACAGTGTTTCATAGCCCCCGATTCACACATTCTGCTAATAACTGCCAGACAATTGTATTGAATTTATTCAAAAACCATTAGCCACAGAAATTCATATTCTTCAATTCTGCCTTCAGTTACATGCTATATTACACTTATATTAAGGTTAATGTGCAATGCCAATTCTTTTACAAAGGAACCGCAAATATTTGAAGCTACAGTATCTTTTACTAAGGTGTCTGTTTTACAAGTTTATTGTTTCTCTCTCGCAATTCCCCTTTCATCCCTGCCCCTGCCAGGAGAGCTGGGCTGAAAAAAAATGGTGAGAACATTAGAGCAAATACAGGCACACACTAAGGAAAGTATTTGAGACATTCTTTGTACAGTGTGCATATGCTACCAGCATTACAAGGATTTTTCTTTCATCTGCTCCTTCAGAGATGAGCCTCCAAAATACTTAAAAACGGCTTCATAAATATCCTTCGAAAAACCATCATCACATCTTCAGAATGCTGGTGCGTTAAACGCCTGCCACTGAAGAATGATGTTAAAATTTGGGAGGAGTTGGAGGTAGAAGCTGAGGAGCAGAAGCAGCGAGAACACGGGAATGTTTAAACAAGAGAGCCTCAGTGAGAGGCTGGGGCATGTGGGTACTTTATAGAGAAATAATACACACGTACCATTTACGTTATAAAAAAATGTTACAGGTAGGCAAGCTTCTGTAATTTATCTAATGCTCTTTTATATTCATGCTTCCTTAGGTTTCATGCAATTTATTAAGTTTTCAGCCTTGCCCGCAGCAAAAAGGATAAACAAAAGCAGATGTGAAACTCCCTTTTTTAAGGGCCCGCCAGCCTCCTGCAAAGCCTGTAACCAGCTGGAGGAAGCCTGATTACCATCAGCTCTGCACTCACCAGCCCAGCTGCCCTCTCCTCCTGCAGCAAGCTCCGGCAGGAGCCCTGAGGTGGTACGCTGTGACCCACCGGGTAGGTCTTGCCTCTTTAGAAACAGGCTGGTCCCCTCCGTTCCCTAAGATTTTAGGAGGAAATGTATTTTGTTGGCCAAGGGTTAAGTAAAGCCTGAGAACAAAGGAGCCTGGAGGAGGATGGGGACAGTAAGGGTGGCACATGTCCCTGGCTGGTGACAGAGGACAGAGGGATGAACTTCATGAACATTGACACAAACAAAAGGCAGAGCTATGGAGTCTGTTAGTGCCCAGCAGGGAACAACCAAGAGATTACATCTTGACTGCACCTTCACTAAAAGGCTCTCACTGACATCAAAAAGTAGAAGCTTCACAAAAATTTGCATGTTAAGACTTCACCATCCTCAGTCACAAAAGAGGAGGTACCATGCTGTGGCACAGGAGATGCTGGAAAAGCACAGAGCGCTACACAACTGCTTCTAGAAGCCTCCATGAGGGCTGCCCTGCTGGGCATCACACACAGGACACCACCACGCAGCAGAGCATGGTGCAGTGCATTACCTGGGCCCATGCACCATGCCAGCCACGTTAAAGTCAGTCCAGTTTGCAACATGCTGTGTTGGGTTTGCGTTTGGCCAGCTCAGGCAGTGGTGGAAGAAACCCATCAGTTTCTGTTCCCATCCATCCAGACGTACCTTCAAATAAAGGCCATGGGGGGAATGTAAAAGTACTTCCCACCGTTACACCGATTCCTCTCTTATTGTTGCAGCCCCGTTTCTGGACATGGAAGCCACTGAATAAACACACTTACTCCACAATCTTCATTTTAACAGAGGGTCTGTCTCTAACCTGACAATCTTGTATTCTTGAGGGCCACAAAATTTAACTAAAAACCAATAGGTTGCAGGTTCTCTTCCTCCTACATTCTGTTGTCTCAAAGAAAAAGATTCAGCCATTTCCTATCTTGCACAAATCAAGAAAGCCTCTGAAACCACTTAACCTCCCTGCTATAGCAGCTGTTTCTCAAACATTAACAGCTTCCAGATTAAAAGTCTCATAAGGCAAAAGGGGTGAGAAGGTGTGTGTGTTGGGGGGGGGAATCCCAGCTCACAAGGTGCAGCTGAAAAATAACAAATGGCTTTGAAAGTGGAAGGGCAACTGAGCCACACTGCCGCGGCGCTAGTGAGCACACATATAATGAATTGGGGATTCCCTGTGTCAGGGCCGGCTGGAGCGCGAATTGCAGAGTTCCAGGGAGGATCAATAACTGTCAGAAGGAGAAGAAAGTGAGCACTAAATTCGCTCGCCTTTCATCTTCAACAAATGGAACAGAAAATCTGATGGATGACAGAACCTTTCGTTTCTATAGCGTTCTTGTTGAACTAAAGACTAGTGACATTGAGATGATTTTCAACATGCGCTTCTGTAGATCCAGAAGCAATTATAAAAATAAAAATAAAAGAATTCCGTTACAAAGAAGCCCCCAAACCTAAAGTAGTAATTCAGAAGGGCAGGGTAAATAAAAAATATTAATGAAAGCCCGTGCCAGTGGTCAGCCCCTAGCATGTGAGAGTGCAGAGTTTTGGAAGCATGGAGTACATTAAACACAACACACCCCTTGCCTCCCCCATAATTAAGTTAGAGATGTGAAAGCAAGAGCAATAGAGGCTGTCTGCTTAGTTTCTCTGCTTGGCAGGGCACCACACACACATGCACACAATTTCTCCTCTCCTCCATTTGTGAAAGCAGGGAGAAGAGGAAAGAAAAAAAAAAGCCAAAATGAGCAGATAAACAAAAAACACAAAATAAAGAAAAAAATCCCAGATTTCAAAGAAGGAACACACTACTGCTCAAAGAAATGCCAAAATCTCTTCTCCATCCTTTTA
The DNA here is from genome assembly GCF_023638135.1 of Falco biarmicus. Classification (NCBI taxonomy): domain Eukaryota; kingdom Metazoa; phylum Chordata; class Aves; order Falconiformes; family Falconidae; genus Falco; species Falco biarmicus. The sequence continues at coordinate 21,911,918 of NC_079296.1, forward strand.
TTCTACTGTAGACAGTCACTCAACCCATCAGGAAAATTGTATTAAAAAAATAACAACAACAACAACAGAAGGGAGACAGGCCCTTTTGTACAATCCAGCTGGTTTCTGTACCTTGACTTTCATATCAGATATTTATTTTGGCATATGGGCAGTGGGGGAAGGGGAGACAGCTCTGGACACCTTATGACATACTTCGCCGTGGTGTAACAGTTCAGAGCACGGAGGTGCATTTCTGATTGTTGCCTATGAATGCTGAACATGCAATACAATAACCTACAGTGCCTTTGCCTCATACAATATCACACAAACAAGCCACAGGGCAAGGCGGGGGCGGTGAAGGCAGGGAGAGTCTCAGCAAAGAAGGAACGATCATGATCAGTCTTCACCCTTGTAATCTGGATTCAGCCAAAGAGGGGCATTATCCAAAGCCACTGCTCAGATGGCCTTGGGAACAAAACGCTTTCTTGGAGTTTGCTCTTTTGCCCAGGTGGGCTGCTGGGACCTCCCACCACTGCAATAAGGTATTTGCGGAGGACATGCCACCAAACCCAGCTCAGAAGAGGCATCTTCCTGCCAGTGAAATGGAAACTTAACTGCAAAACAAATGCAGTGACTCAACTGGGCATAAGGGTTTAGTGTAAAGTTCAGAAATTGGCCTAACTGTGCCAATTCCACCTTACGGCATGCGTGCGGGAAGGCTATTCCTGCTTTCTCAGTGGAATAAAGATATTAAATGACTAGCTCCAAGACACTAGACTAGCTAATGGCAGAGCTCGCAATAAAAAATAAAAAGAAAAAACAAACCCTGGCCCTTGTATTATAATCCAAACAGGTCATGCCACATGAAACTGAGATTAGCATGGGCTCTCCAGTATCATTTAATGCCTACCACAGACTCATTGTCTTCGCAGCTCCTCAGCCAGCACCGGCTCCACACCACACCCTGTGGTTTCCCACTGACGCACAGGCATTCCTGTTCAACCGCAGCCCTGAAACCCCATCCCACCCGGCAGCCACGCAGCCTGCGCCTGGCCAGCCCTCTGGCTTTGCCTTTTGGGAGACCAAGAGAGTTAGGAACCCAAGGACACCACTCTGACAGCCTCCTCTGGAAGCCATACAGTCCCTGTATGTTCCTCCAGTCTGGTTTCATTCATTTATTTCAGAAGAGCAACACTATAAATTGCTACAGCCAGTTTAACTGCTGGGCATCTAGGAAAATAACCTCCTTCAGATATTGCCCCTTTCATCTCATCTTAAGAGAGTATCAACAGTGGTTCCATCTGAAAAACTGTGTCACCTAACGGAGGGAGAGATTTGCCTGGCATCCCCATTGAATAATCAGGTAATTTTGGTATCTCAATTAAATTGTGGTTTGAGAAATGAGGCCTCATCTCCGTATGAAAAAGACAAATCAATCTAGAATGCACAAATGCTGTTTTAAAGGAGAATATCTATTCTAGATCAAACACAGATGCAGAACCCACAACTTCAGATTAACAGCATTTCCCAGTTTAGCTTAATCTACTTTGAAAGCGAATTACTCTGCACTAGGCAGAGGCACTCATATTCTCCAATAAAAGCATCCTCACGCAAGAGCTACCATGAAGTAGCTCCTTGAGAGCAATCCAGCGTGTAGACGAGGCATTGTTTCTCACAGACTGGAGCCTCTTGCTGCGCCTTCCTTCCCTCTCTAAAAGCTGTAAAAAGTTGCTGATAATGAAGGGCTGCTTTGCTTCACCTTGTAGATTAGTGCTTCTCAGTGCTAGGTTACAAAGCTGTTCACAGCCTCCCCAGCACAATGAGATGCCACCGTTAGCTAAACAGTATTTTACAGTCTGAATTTTTCTCCACTGAAGGCAACTTTTTTCCCCTCTTGGAAGGGTCTGTAAAATATCCTCTAAGACTATGTCAAAATAAACAGAGGCAACCAGTGTCGTCTCCAAGCAGGATCTCCTCGACACATCTTGAAAAGCTTTGGACGAAGTTTCCAGTGCTCAACAAGCAGCATCTCAAGGGGGCAACGCACTCCAGCACATCGCACAATGACAACAAGTGCCAGGAAAACTCCGCGTCTAATCTTAGAGCTGACACCGACTTGTTGTGTGGGCTTGGGCAAACCACTTAACCTCTCTGCATCTCAGCTTTTCTGCCCATAAATGAGGGTAATAATACCGAGCTCTGTCTTCCCCCAGGGACTGATAGGGAGCCTTGGTTTTGTACAGCACTTTGGAAACATGAAGTGCTACATAAGTGCTAAGTACCATTATCTAGAACTTCCACCGTCACCTCCACATGCGGGTGCAGCAGATGCTGGTGAGAAGTGGCCCACAGGGAAGACTCCAGCCAAACTGAACATACATGTTTACCCTGAGGACTCGCCAGGAAGGCACTCCAGCAGCCAAAAGGAGATCTGAAGTCCCCTCCTCTCCCCTCATAGAAACCAGCATAATTTCTAGTACAGCATTTACCCAGCGCAAGGGCAGCACAGAGCTGTACAGGAGTCCAATCCACCCCTTCCGCCTGCGCTGTCAATAGGAGAGCTGTTCCCATCTGAAGGAGAGCACCTCACTTCAATGACCGTATCTCAAACCTGTGGCAGTTCTCAATCATGCCTCCAAACACCCAACCAGAAAAAAAACGGAAGCATTTCTCTGAGCTCTTCCCTGAAACACCACCACACACCCGTGTCTCCTCAGGCTGGGTTAATATTCACAGCAGAAGCACGGCAACAAGAAGTATCCAAACCTTTACAACACCACCCAGCATGTGCTCGCTTCAGAAGGCAGGCAAGCAACATCCAACTCTTACAAAGTGTAATTTAGCCCATTTCTTGCTTTGCTAGTTTCCCGACCTCCATAAGCCAGATTCAGGTCCTGCAAGGTGAAGGGACATGAGAGCACATGATGCCCAAGCTCCATAAGCTCCGCCAGGCATGTCCTAGAGCAAGGGTGGGAGACAAAGCAGAGTAGATGCCCCACTGCTTACGCTTCACCAAAACTTTAATAAAGTAAATGAATGTTAAAGATGCTGTTCATCCTGGAGAGTTGAGCTGGAGCATGCCTTGAAGGGTTATAGACACCACACATCTACCAAAAACATTTTCTCCTCAGTGTGCCCATCCTTCCCCACCTACTAGTTCATCTAAACTAGAAAATTAACTATTTGCTAACTGGTACTTGCAAAAGGTGGCCCTGAAAACTATTGTGGCAACTAAACAGATACACAGATGAGCTGTACGGCTGCATAGCAGACATCTAGTGAACATGTTCTGCAAATGGCACTAAAAATAGCGTTGTTTCACCTGGAAAAGCAGTTAAACCTCTCTAGGAGATGGGGAGGAGCATGGAAACAGAGATCTCTTATAGGCTGTTATTGTCAGTAACGAGTTTATATTCAAGTCAAAGTTGACTGTTATTCATGGTTAGACAGGGGTGGAAATTTCCAAACAACGCTAAGAAAATATTTCAAAATACTGATTTCTGTCCTTCTGTGTTTATATAATGCACAAAACCAGGGCAACCTGAGCTAGATTAGCATTACGCTGTGCTCTGTAACAAGTAAGAGAAATTCATTAACTGACAAACCAAACCGCTTTCTGTGACTACACCAGCAAATGAATTCAGTGGTAAGGACTCTTGCCAAGACAGTGAATTTTATGCAACTACTGGAGAATCTTCATGGAAAATAAACTTTTATTAATTAAAGAGTATCACTCACTGCTTAACGCAGGGAACGGAAACGTATCACATGTTCCCCATCTCTGCTCAGAGGAGCTCCAACACCAACCAGCTCTGAAGAACTGCTTGTGGATGATCTCCAAGGCAAAATGCTGAGACTAGTGCATGAGTAACAAACCAAGTTTCAAGAAAAATCACGATCTCTTCAGTGATCCTTAACTAACAGGAAGAGCAATTCATTTTGCTGCACGAATGATTAATTATAAATTATTAAATCCAGCTCTACTCAGGATACTTAGGGAACCAACTGCTCCAACATGTCAACAACTTTTGTTTTCTAAATCCCTGAAACCAGTATCAATTCAAAACACATATGGAGCCAGATTTTCCACGGAGGATCTGGTGTGCACATTCAGTGCCCAGTATCTCCAGTCCTGGCCTGACTCTGAGAGGGGCAGCAACTCACCCTCCCCACTCTGGTCTTTGGAGACAGCCTTTTTCAAAGAGGACACTGCAGTTATTTTTACCCTCTTCCCTCTCTCCCGTCAGTGTGAAACACAGAAGGAAGCATCTGGAGAGCAACAGCTTGCGTCCCCCATCCTTATCACCAGGACAGTGTATCTCCCAACCAGGAATTTGGGGAGAAGCCTACACATGAGCACAAGTTTTGCTGCATTGCAGTGTGTGGCATTCATGGAGAGGCAATTTCCTGCCCGGCAGGAAGGCGGCGGAGAGCCCTCGGCGGCTCCCAGCCTCCTGCCCGCCAGCGAGCAGCAGGCAGGGATGGCTGTGTGCAGGCAAGGGATAGGGGGCAGGGGAAGGAGAAATTTGAAAGCAGGAGAAAGTGCCGGGCTGTGAACATGCATCAGAACACAAAGCAGCCAGAGGATGCACGGATACAAAAATGGGATACATTATTATTCCATAAATTAAGTTAAAGCAACCTCAGCACATCCTAGACCTTTAATATTGGGCTGCTGCACACCAAGTGAGTTGGCTTCCAGCCTGAAAAATGTTTCAACTTCACCCAACTGAGGCAAGACCTAAGTTTTATTGAAAGAGGTTTATCTTCCTGCAAATAAACCTCAACAACTTCTGCGCCCTGAAGAAGCAACTTCGGTTTGCTGTCTCACACTCCTCCCCCCCCGCCCACAACAAAACACACATTCAAAATCTGATGAGTAAAGAATTACCAGTTACGGCTTTCTGAACCTTGCCCACATCAGGCTGGTATGCAACAGGTTTCAATGTTTGTTTTTATAATAAATAAAGCAAAAGTAGGATGAAGACAACTAAGCACTTCTCTGCTCTGTCTTCTTTGAAGATGGCTTTTTATTTTGAGACTTAAGCAAAATTGTAAAGCAGTTAATAAAATAAAGGCCATTCCCTAGCTCACATTTCAGCCTGTTCCAAATAATCTAGACAGCCTTAAGATATCCAAGCTTTCCTGTCAGCCATTTAATGAAGAAATACTAATAAAAATTAAAACATAACCCACACACACGCTTTCCCTACTTCTTGTACATCTACTGGTCTGCCCCATAATCTCATTTTTCCTGATAAAAGGAAGAAAATGAAGAAAAAAAAACCCCACCACAACGCATTTTCCAGGCAAGCAGCAAAACCTAAACAAAATTAAAGAAGCGTAAACCCCAACTTGAACAGCAGACAAGTATGCGGAGAACAGCGTGACCTTTCCTTATCACCCACTGACGTGCTTAATCGTTTCCAAACAAAAAATGCTCTTTTTCACCACTTCTTCATTCTGCGAGCACCTCCAGTGCCTGCATGGTCGGTAAAGAGTTAAATCTCCCACTATCCCCTGCTGCCTGCGAAAAATCACGGAAACAATTGAGACATTGTCCAGTGAACAAGACTCCCAGGGACTGACATTTTTGTTTATGTCCCAGTTCTCAGCCTGTCAATTTTCACTCCCAACGTTAAAAGCCCGGCTTGCCCCAATACAGTCTGCCCTTGACTGAAAAGGCTCCACTTCATTTATTTTATTAAAGCTATGGTGTGTTTATGATTCAGAGCTCTCCCCATCCGAGGACCTGTTGGTCCCATCCCCCTGCCTTCCTTGCTGCCCTGCAGTAGCGACTTCCTAGCTCCGAGGAAGCTTTGCAATGCCTTTTGCAGGGCCACTGCCAGGAAAATAACTACGCTTAGGTTAAATACAAATGTTTGGATTTTGCTGAGGTATGAAATATATATTACTGTACTCTAGTCCCCAGAAATAGCCTTTGATAATTACTCGGGTAGGGTAGAGGGGAAGGGAGTTGTATACTAAGCCAGAGTGGTAGGAACTTCAAAAACAAAATTTAAAAAAAAAAAAAAAAAAAAAAAAGAAAGAAAGAAAGAAAAAAACCCCACCCACTCCCGATACCCAGCAGCAAACTAGAAAATACACATAATGGAGTAAAACAAACATCTTGGAGCAAAGCAGCGTTGTCTCGGCTGCTCCGCGGCTGCATTTCCTGCCTGTGTTTTCATAAAGACCCGAGCGTCAGGCCCAAAATATATCCTTCTCCTTCACCCCCACCATCCTCTTCCCCCCACCATCCTCTTCCCCCCCCCATTCCCAGCCCCTTTTTTTTTTTTTGTTACGCTCTCAATACTTTATCTCCATGAAAAGCACACACAGCGGTCACCAGCGTTTCCTGTTTGCCGAGTGTGCTTTAACTATATCACACCCTCCGCCGCTGCGCTGGAATGCACAGCATATGGCATTGTGAAAGGGTTTACTGTCGAATAATGGCAGCAATGCAGTCCTGCTGGTTTATATCAAACCCTGTCACTCTCTTCACGGAGGTCTCTCTCGTGCTCTCTGAGAGGCAAGGTAAAACACACACACAGACACGCTACTTCAAGTCTCACGTAGGACCCCAGCAGAAGCCCGCCTGCATCAAGACCTGCAAACTCAAGGCAAGGAAGATTGCAGTTTATACAGCAGTAACTTGCAGGCACTCATGACTTGTTTCAAATCTTAGTCCTTGTAATGTCTGCAGGATCCTTTTATAGGTAGACAAAAAAGCTGTTAAAAATTTTTCAGTTCCTCACTGCAGTTCCTATGGGCACAGGCAGCACGGGCTGGAGGACAGCTAGGTTCCTGAGCCTCTCTTCTCCAGGGTGGCAGGGCTATCAGCCTGAGCAACTGCCTAAACTCCACCCCGGAGCCCAGCTTCATCTTCCCCTGCTTTCAGAAATCAGCACCTATATATCTGGTTATGAAAACATCCATGCGAAAGCCAAACATACACCACCACCTTTCACTTTGGGTCAAAGTTTCAAAACTGCATTTTCATTTAATTGCTCACAGGTTTATATTTTTGTGTCTGTTTGGTTTTGCTTTTCTTAAAAAAAACTTTAAAAGAAACTAACAAATAAATAAATAAAGTGCTGCTTCCAACTGCCGTCAGGTTTAGCTAAGACACTCACAAAGGTTATACTTCAAAGTGCTTTTTGTGCAGATCTTGAAATGCCTTCCCATGCCCGGATGCATTCGACCAGCAGACGCTGAAACGAGTAGTAATACTTGTAATGCCCATTGAAATGCATCCATCCACCCTCTCTTCATAAAAGGAAGCCTTACTTAACAGGCATTTATTATTGCTGAACTAGGGTTGAAAGTTCAGTGTCCTTATAGACCAAAATCATCAAGATTTCTGAGTTTGCAGCCCACGTTTAGGTCCTAATGAGCTATTGTACCACACTCACTGCTATTAACTGTTTGATGTCAGGAACCCATGTTGCTCTTTTAAACATCTCACAGATGTCCAAGGGAAAAAGTGCAAAGCTCACCTGTGCTGAAGGACAGGTGAGCAACTGTACTTTTTTTTGCCTTTAGTCCCCTCCAGCAAAATATGCAAAGACAACTACACATTAAACATGCATGTCAAAGACAGCCTACCAGTTCGGACTGTGAATTTGGAGTCAGGGGAGCTGTACGTTGCTCCCAGCTTTGCCATGATCTGATATGCAGAACACGTTACGTTTCCGGGAAAGGGATGTGAGCATACGGTGCCCGTCACACCACACGCATACAGCAACCAGACCACTGCCGTGCCTTGTACTGCACAGCCCACCCCCCCTGGATCCCAGCAATGTGAGGCAGGGACAACAACCCGCTTCTCTGAGAGGAGCTTGCCTCTTAGATCCTCTTAAATACAGGTAACAATATAGCAATATTTAACTTGCACCAAGGCTTTGACCTGCTCATTTCACAACCACAGCAGTGAAACACGGTATCCACAGGGAGAGGACACCATCAGGCTTGGATAGCACTTGGGAACAGAAGGATCCCTAATTTTCCATCCCCAGGCTAAGGCATCTGATCCCGATCACCAGCGAACAGTAGCAGGATGATGCTTTAATGCAAGAGTCACGAGCCCGGCTCAGCGCCCAGGCAAGAAGCAGCTGAGTTGGCCAAAAAGCTAACAGGGCGCCAGCTCTTTGGCCATTCTCCTCTCCCATCCGTGCTGGGGCTGCTCCCTCACATTTTCTCACCATTTACTCATCCCACAGATTCCTCAGAGCAGCGATCTGAGGTGGCCAAAGGATTGCATACACGGGAACAGAGCATAACAGTCCATCTACACTGTGAGCGGACACTCCCTGGATGTGCTCCGGGCATGACAAGGAGAACAAGTTACTGCAGGGCGAGCTTCACCGAGGTCTTATAGCACCTCTGTAACTGCTTGGCCACACACTCAGCTCTGGACACAGGCGCGAGCAAATTTCACCTTCAGTCCAAATGGCATCTGCTACCTCACATTTACCCCCCGGGCAGCAATTGTGGAGCAACCGGCCTGTCTCAGATTCACACCAGAGCTTATCCCAAGGTAACCTGTCCTGGCCATCGGAGCCCTTTAATGAGGAGCAGGTTACTTCATGTCCAGTAAACAACTTCCCTCCAAAGAGCTCGGCATGTCTGAAAAACATCGAGATGGGGAGTCAACGTGTAGCAGCTATGGCTTTAGCAATTCAAACCTTTGCTTGCTTCATATTAATTAACCATGTAGACATGCCCAACATGCAGCGACACAAGTTCTGCTGCCAGGGAAAGCTTTGTGCACTCCAGCCATTTGGGGTTTTCTAATGATACTGCTGCTTACGTGCAGTTGCTTGGCAGGAGAAGCGTTCACAGCTGTAAATGCACACTAAGAAAGTCTGGAGGCTTTCAAGTCCCTTCACTCTGCTTTCCTCCACAAAATACTGTTTCCTTATTACAGGGCAGTCACATCCCTGTCACACACAATACTGACATTGGAAACCTCTGCAAGCATTACAAGAGGGCAAAATTTTGGGGGTTTGTCTTTCCTCTCCCAGACACTACCCTTCCAGCCAGGGGAGGAGACCATGGAGAGATTCTGTGCATTTCCCAGTGGGCAGATAAGCACCAAGAGACCAAAACCCTCCTTCAGGGTGTCTCCTCCTACAGCTTTGAGAAGAAATACGTCAGCACAAGTACAAGCTCCAGGGGAGAAGAGCTTGGGACATGCTATTCCTTCTCTCCTTCTCTTTCCCTTCTCAGTACTTGCTAGCTGGGGGACAGGCAGAAGCCACAACCATCTCTCAGGAAGGGGCTTTATTTCATATAAATGCTCATTTCCAGAACCCCCACTCAGAAAAGTGTCACTATACAAGACAATATTTCGAGCATGCACTTAAGCGTTGTCCTGAACACGGATGGACATTAGCTCACGTTTAATGATTTCTTGAATCAAGGCCTAAAAAGTAAAAAGGAAGGGGAAGCTAGTTTCCACAGTAATAGTAGCTGAGAAGTCTTTGAGTCCTGCCAACAGGAAAAAAATGCATATTGGAGAACTGCTCGCCTCTCCTAGGAAACTAGCACAGATCCACCTCTTTCTGCAGGCCAGCACCACAAGGCCCAGGGACATCACCAGGTCCTTCCTTAACTTGCACTAAGAGGAAGGTTGAGGGGTAAGGTTGCAAAAACAAAAAAAACAAACAAAAAAAACCCCACAAAAACAAACCAACAAAACAAATAAAACCAAACAACAACAACAAAAAAATCACACACATGCAAAACAAAAAAAACACCCCCCCAAAAAAAACCTAAATCCAAGGATTTGGTTACTTCTTAATTCCATCAGGAAAGTTAGTCAGAAAGCACCCTTCTTGTATACACACACATACGGGTTCAAACCATGCATGTCCAGGACCCACTAACAGCCTGTCTCTCGTTACACATGTATATATCATTCCTACACAGGTGAGCCTGGCTGCAGACCTACTGCTTGCTGGGGTAGGGGAAGGACTGGTTTGGTTCCCCAAAACTTCCTAATCCTGAGAGATGAGCTGTAATGTACATCTGACATGATGATTCATGGATACGCAGGGTCCTGACAGCACCTAAATAGCACCAAAAGTAACTTTCCTGTAGGGTCTGATGTATGTTAGGATTTTAGGTTTAGATTTCAAAAACCACTTCAGGTTTTGGGAGGTTTTTTGTTTGTTTTGTTTTGTTTTCCTGTGGAGCTGCAGGGCTTTTTTGCATGCCTCTAAAATACAAATGGGGAAATCATCCATTTCTCAAAATCAACTTGGGAAAGTTTTAAGTAACTTCCTGGCTGCACTGGTAAAACAGAGGAGCGAGCAATGCTTCCCCATATCGGGAAAGTGCTGAATGATTTTGCTGAGCAGTGTCTGTTGGGTACAAGCAAAGCTTTAAGACAAGGTCCCTGGAATCAGCTCCCTGCTACCAGACCACAAGCATATTCAGAACCAAAGTCTGTTTAACAAAAATTTCTAGCTTCATTCTGTGAAATTAGGCACAGAACACTGCTTGGGAAGAGATGAGGGCTGAGAGATTATTTTACAAAGGCATGACTCCGTGTTACTTGCAACATCACTAACTCTCCAAAAGCTTTTCAAAATGGGTCTGCCCCTTGCCAAATAGGTCTGCATAGGACAGAGGAGAACGCACCCTTCCTTCTCTTTAAGCCGTGTCTTATAGGCAGCTCCAGTTTCTTCCATAGGAAAGAATAGAGATGTCTACATAGTCTAGAAAGTGAAGTATCCCATGAATAATCTAATCCCAAGCCACAGGAACTGGTGAGAAAAGCAATAATCCTGATCTTGAGCAACTTGGCAAACAAATGTTCCTGAGCCCAGTAATGCCAGCTTTCTTCCTTTCTTTTTAATGATAAATGCGTGCTGTTTTCTTTACTACAGCACCTGGACACACTACACAGACCTTGTTTAGACAGAAAATAGCAGTTTCCTATTCAAGTGGGCTCATCTGCACAGGGAAGTTTTTGTGCAAGGGCTCAAGTGTAAATTAAAAAATGCAGAACAACTATTTCGAATTATCTCTTCGTGTGGACACTGTTATTCAGCCCTAAGAGTTTCTTTGTGAGATTTAGCTTAATCCGTTTCCAAAGCGGATTAACCTAAACCACACAAAGGACCTCTTACTGCTGAGTAAGAGTGGCCGCATGGAGAGATAATGAGGAATAGTTATTCTGAGACAGCCACTTCGACTGCATATTTGGGCTTTTCTGCTCTGCGTCAACAAGCCCAAAGCCGTACTGGAAAGGGAAGACTGTGGTTCTAGAAATGTGGGAAAAAATAGTGCCGGGGCCATATCCTACCCATTAAATCTTCTGCTCTATGCACAACGGCTGCTCCTGCTCCAGTCGGCACGGTCTCTGGCTCCAAACCAGGCTGCATTATTCAATACCTACTTCTCTAAGCTCGCGATTGGATCCAGCCACAAACTTCAGCTGCAGACAGGGTGCGCGGGGAGAAGAACCTGTGGCGAGCAGCCCTGCCAAGTCTGCCACCCTCAGTACACATCATCTTTGATCTGACAGGCTCACCCATCTGGCTCTCCAGCAACACCCAGCACTGCCACGGCTCTCTGCCTACTGCCAAGGCCAAGCCCACTACACACGGCTGCTGCTGCAGTCTTCATGCATACCCAGGCTTTGGGGACGGACTGCCTGCACTGTCTCCATTCCTGATCAACACAACCACTCTTCTGTGGGAGAGCTGATAGCTCGCTGATACTTAATTTTAGGCCCGCACAAGCCCCTAGACATTAACTTAACATGCATGCTCCAGCATAACAAACTGCTATATGATTGAATCCAAAACACAGCATGGGCTCCCCCGTGCTAAAATACTCCCCTCTTGCACCATCTTCCCCACATCGGTTTCTACTTCAAAATACCGCTCTCTGCAGTTTTACTGTTATCCCAAACTAACCAGTCAGAAAGGGCCAGAATTTATGGATTTATATTTGCATCACATTTGGGACGTAGCGGGTATTTCATAAACAAAGGATACAAGAGGGAAGCCTGCAGTAGGTGCACTTCCAACAACGATGAAGGCAGCATAATTATGTCTTAAGGATCTCTGATAAGCAAATTTTTGTCTTGCTTTCCCCTCACCCAGAGAGTTTCATTGTGTAGGTATGTCAGAGAGAGATAAGCAGATATATTTTGGTGTGCCAAGACAAACCAATATACTAAATCTCGAGGCTCCAGCTCAGGAATGGGAGCTGCAGCACAGCCACTCCTGGAAATCAAAGATGATGCTGGTTCACCACACTATCCTGGGCTATAAACCTGCTGCTTCAGGAGACCTGCTGAGCTGTCCTCAGTAATGCCAGAGAAGCCTGGCCCTCCCTGGGAGTGGGGAGCACTGCAGCCACCTCAAGGTTAGCCACCCCAGCACCCACAAGCCAGAGCCTTTCCCGGTGCCAAGAACCAGGTTCTCCTGAAGTCCAGCCCAGTGATTCACAAGAAATGGATGCTCAGTAGATTGTGCTGAGCATATCGTAACACTCCGACTCAGCTGCCTTCTCCTGGAGCAACGCTTAGGGTTGCCAGCTCCTACGATTTTATAGCCAGTCTAGCAATACTTGCTATTTTTCTTTAGGGAAGAACCTCAGCCTCCACTTACAGCACACAGCAAGCTCCTGAACTGCTGTAGAGAAAAGTTTGAGAATGAGCGGAGTATACCCTGCAGGCTCAGGAACCAGAGAACAAATAAAGAGAATACAAAATGTATTATTTAAGAAACAGAAAACAAACAAAAACAACACAAAAAAACCCCACCAATCCTCATGATCTTTTGATGCCTGACTCATGATCCTGGAACAATTGGGTTTGGCAGTACTATACATTTTACAGCATTTATTCACAGCTGAAATACCCCAACATCCAAATCCTTCAGAGTTCTTGAAGCTAGTCGCAGATCTCCTGACTAAAACCAAGCGTGACAATTCATCCCAGCTGCCAATCCAGCCCCAAGGTGTCTTCTGAAGGTGCTTTTGTGCTGACTGATGTTTGCAGAAGCATTAAATTCCTGCTCACTTCACAGCAAGAGGTACAAGCCTGCACATTTCCCCAGTCCCGACATTAAAGCAGAGGGCTTACCTCCAGTACCTAAATAAGGTCTGTAGAGGACGGACATTGTGCCACAGAGTAAACACAACAGCATGAAGCAGTACCCTAAAGTCTGAATTATTTTGCAAAACATATCAAATTATCAAGTGAATTACTTTTACGGAATCCACATTTCTTCTGTGCTTTACACAAACCAAACACTAGGTTTCCCATTCATATTTAGTGGGTACTGAATATAATGTGTGTGCTTTACAGGAATCCATCCAAAACAATTTTATTGGGCTGCCAGTACGTGAATTCTATAAGCATTCAGGTTTGAATGTAGATTTTTTTTTTTAAAATACAATCCTTCCCAACAAAAAAAACCAAACGGAATTAGTGGTAAGAGATTTAGCCACAAAATTCTCACCACCTTTAACTTCTTCTGTGGCTTAATTCCATGCGGCTCTGAAAATTCAGGACAAGACATTTGCACACTTTTGGGCATGTATTAATGAAACATTTTCTTTACTTTTCACTGCCAGAGCAATTAGCCAAATAAAGTATAGAGCATTTAAAAAGGAGAGAGTCACTACAGGAGCTTTCCAATTAAGTCTTCATGGATATTTCTGCAGTGTGAGTTTCAGGGATCTGTTGTTGGGTCAGTGCACCAAGGCGTGACCTACCTGCCATCAGGGACTCCTAGTATGCCAGTACAGCTCGGACACACAGCCCTCTCCTCCTCATGCACGTGCTCCTCTCAATATGGGACACTGACACAAATGATGCCCAGCTCCTTCCTGCCATACCACCACCATGTTCCTGCAACTCTCAACACAGTCTGCATACGCCAAGGATTGCTTTGTAGATCTCCAGGGAAGAGGGTGTCCCATCATGGGCATCCAAGAACACCTCAAGAGGTTACTGCAGAGGAAGAATAACCTCTCTACAGCTAAATATTAAAGGCAAACGCAGAGCTTTAAAAGCCCTTTTGGGACACTGCAGTGGAAGTTGCAAGACTGTGCTTCCAGATGGCTACATACACCTAGGACCATGCATACGCCTGGGATGCACTCCGCTTCTGGCCTGTCTGAAGGGACACTAGGAGAATTTTTAAATCTAGCTAAGATAAACCTAATGATTACTTGTAGGTATTTGTCTTTTCTTTCAAAGTGTGTAACTGCAAACCACACAAGAGAAAGAAATTAGGGACCAGGCTGGGCAGACACACAGCTTCAACTCTAACTGCTCTGGGAAAAAATTCCTGATCCCTCCAAACCACCCAGCAGTCCCAGACACCCACTGTCCATGCACATCAAAGAGGCTGAGAACAGGCAGTACATTTCAGGTGGCTTTGCCTTCAGTTTTGCTTGTCATATTATGTTTTGAAAACACATTTTTACCTACTTAAAAAAAAAAAAAAAGAAAAAAAAAAGAAAAAATTAGATACACTACTGCACAGTAAGATTCTTTGTTCTTGGGGATTCAGTCTACTTTATGGCTGTGTTCATTACATACTAGAAAACCCAGGCCAAATAGCGCTGCAAGTTCTCCCCCCAAGGTAACGTTTACATTTACTTCAAAAGGCCTCCCTGCAGAAGAAAATGCAGACATTTTTTAAACCTTTAAGTATTTTATAAGAAATATACTGTACCAAACCACCACCATTTTGGGTTCTGAATGTTTTTGCCTGGTACAAAGGAAGCTAAAAGCAAGTTTTTGCCTAGCCAAAACAGCAGGAGGCAGGATCCTGGGATCAGTCTTTCACCCATGTTTCTGCCCCAAACCAGGTATCACTGAGTCACAGTGTGTACTCTGCAGAGAACAGGGAAGAACAGCACTGTTTTTCTCATTAAGGTTGTAGGAATGCATGAATAGATGAAAAAGGTTTTAAAGGAGCTTGCTTTCTGCAGGCAGCAGATTTTGGAGTTCCTTGTGCAGACATACCGTGCTCACTTTCATTTGCCTGTCCACACCGCAACAGAAAATTTTCATGCTAGAATCCCACTCCTAGGGCACCCAGATCTCATTCCTTATCACCAAACTGGCGGCACACAGATGGAGCAGATCAGGTGCACATTGAACATGGGATTTCAAGACAACAAGCACCCTACCCACTTAGAGGAACACGTAAGGCACCCAGCTAGCATCTGCTTTACACCCAAAAACTTTCTGCTAAAACTGTTTTATGAAGTCTTAATACCTTCAATGAAATCAAAGGTAAGAAAAAAAGAAGGAAAATAACCATAAAAACCCTTAAAAAAATCCCAGCCTCAAAATACTACTATATCCACAGGCTGAATTCAAAATTTTGACCTAGCAAGCTTAATAGCATACTATTAAAACAATTTTTCCCCCCGTTTTCTTTCACCTTTGGACACAGATAAGCAGCATGACTGTGCCAGAGCAAGATGCAAGAGTCTTACAAGACTAGCGAAGCACCTAAATGCAAATAAACGCATTGGTCTTAAATGGAGTCTCATGCTGTACCTTCCTAGAGACACGCTGAACATAATTTCAGTTTAATATTCTGTTTCTCATTATGGGCCTTGGAGACTCTCTCAAGCACCATGAAAAGCAGTATTAACCCAGTCCTCAGCACTGGGGGCAATCCAGCCCAATTATTCATGCTAGTCTTTTACTTCAATTTTTGTAGCCTTACCTTAATGTTCTTAAACAAATCTGAAATGAGGGTGGCTGACAAACAGTACAGACTTTACTTAAGACCTTATAGACAGCCATGTTCTGCAGCCTTGAGTCATTAAACTAAAAACCCCTGCTGAAGCCAAGGGGAGTTTCATTGGAGCTGGGTGTAAAGGCTGCAGCCCTAACACAGAGCTCATGGTAGTCACAGCCAAGCACTAAGAAACGAGAACATTAAAAAAGAAAAAAGAAAGGAAAAAGGAAGGGGGAGAATAAAATAAAAAAAAATATGGGGGGAAAAACCCCATACACTCTCCTCTCTTTGTAATCCAGCTATAAAGATTAGCCTCAAATCCTGATTTCAGAGGTAGGGGAAAGATAAGAAATGATTTGCAGGTGTTAGCATTTTTCTACAGATCTTCAGAGCAGCACAACTGAATTCAAGATGAAAAACTGGCTTAAATATACTTGGCGAGTAGACAAGACACAGCATCAGGTGTAGAATCAGTTTCTATCCCTATACATTACACATTACATTCTTACAGGAACATCAGCATGCCCACAAAATACCCCTCATTATTCCATAAAAAGCGTGATTCCATTTTCACGTATGCAGAAATGGGTGTAAAGCTTTGTGCAAGAGCAGCCAGGTCCCAGGTGCTGTGGGCAGGCACAGCAGAAACAAATGGGGACACCAGAGAAGCCTGACATATCACAGGCCAACTGGCATCTGCAGCCACTTCATCTCTGCTGAATGCCATTACCTGGCTCTACCTTTATTTACCAAAAAATAAGACTGTTTTTACTCCACAGAATTAATGTGGCCTGGGGCAGATGCCAGCAAGAAGGCTGGGAAAAGTTGCCCATTATTTAGGTTTTTTTAACAGAACAAGGCAAAACAGTTTGCTGCTAGAAATAAACATTAAACCTTGCAGAAACTCACACACACACCCCAAAAAAACCCCACCGCTGCTCCCCCCACACTCCCTCCTCCGCCTCCTCTCCCTCCAACATTGTAAGTAGCACAAAAGATCACATTACAAATGCCAGCTGTGGCTCTTTTGGAAGGTGGCCTCCATCTCGGAGGTAGTATATGTTCCTCACAGCCTAAGTGGTTGCTATGGTAAATATGCTTTTTATTGAATAGCAGAGTGAAACAGCTTTTAAAGAGACCCATAAGAACCCCATAAATGGTCAAAATACAAGGCAGATCAACCTCAGGCTCCCTGGAAACAGGTTTCTCTCATTTTCCAAAAATTATTGTGATTCGTGAATTTTTAACCCATTTTTTTAGTGTGTATTTGAGTTGTCCACTCATCTTCACCTCACCCACACCCAGGTGGAAAGGCTGGAGAGGGCCAGGGGAGTCAGGACCCCAACCAGCCCCCCAGCGTTATAAGCTGCTTTGGCTTTTAAAGACACATGCCTGCTCTCCTGCACGGTGGGAGGCTTCGGGGACAGCGGATGCTCATCACTGGGAAGAGCAAGTGATCTCTAGCAAAGCTACCCACCAAACTCAGCCTGCCCTCCCAGGGCTGCAGCCAGCCAGGAGACACCTCCTGCTCCCTTGCCATCAGCTCCTACAAGCCTGACACCACTCCACCACACTGGCCCCAGAGCCCTGGGAACACTCCCATCCCCTGTGCTGGTCCTCTAGCACAGCAGTAAAAAAAAAAAAAAAAAAACAATCCCTCAAAATAAGAAATAAACAAAGTAATTCCTTATTAAGAATAAGATGATAGGAGGTTTTGATGGCTGTAGATTTCTAAATAACCAGCCAAACATCTTTTCTCTGATCTCCTCTTCCAGTGATGGCCCAAACGGACGGGAAGGAAAGCCATGTCATTCTGAAAAAGTGAAGCAACCAGCACTAGATATCAACTAGGAAAATACCAGTCTTGCTCCCACCGCTGTCTGCCACATTGAGGGTTAGTTTAGAAACTGTGGGCTCTAAAAGACAGAAAACCTTTTTTCTTTCTAAATAAAGAACTAAGGCACTCATAGCAAAGGGCTGACACTTCTGAAGTGAGAGACAACAATGGAAAAAGAAGCTTCTCAAAAATGTTTAGTACGATTTGAGACTTATAACACAACAAATGTGTACCTTGGATGATCTACCAGCTACATCAGCTTTAGACTGTGTATAGCAAAAAATAAAGAACATGCAAGGTTTATTTTCCTGGGAACCATGCTATCATCCAATGGCTATAAAAGTCATGTAAAACTTGGTGATCAAGTATTTCAGCATACGTGCCATCTTCTCCAGAGATAAATTTCCCAGATGACCTCTCGGAGCTAAGATGCTCCTTAACAATAGATGGCACCGACACTGTTTAGACCTCCATGGATGCTATTTTAGAAAGTAAACTAAAACCCCAAACCCCTCTCACAGAAATTTGTATTGAACATTTCAAACTCAGTATTGTTTTTACAACAGAAGCAAGAAAATTTAACCGGGAACTGAACATTTCAAGTGAGAAGTTAATAAATAAAGCTATTTTTAGCAATGCTACTCATTATAAAGAGAGTTTTATATTTTTTAGGTAAGCAGTAAACATGTTATAACACATTTTATACTAAATAAGAAGTCATCACAACATACAGGGACATGTGCTCTGTTGAGCCTTCACCCAGGAAAAATGCTCACAAACTTTCATTCAAGATTTTGCAGTAAGAAAATTTTTTTTTAGTAAATCCCATAGGACAGGCTTCATTTTTACTTTTTTAATGCTTTCCACCACGCCTCTTCAGTTCAACATTGTCAGATGTGTGAACCAGCCTGATTGGACTTTGCTGTCACTAAGCAATCCTGCAGTGTGTAAATGTAAAGCATTTTCAACTCTCTGTTCTCCTATGAGGCACATGCATGATAATTCCGTAAACAGCCCAGCCATCGCAACTGCATTCCCTCCTTTTACCATGGGCTTGTTAGGGATTTTGTTTGTTTTGAAGTATTTCTCTTTTAGCTTGTGTAAAAGAAAACTGATGATAACCAATGGCATTAATGTCAAATGCGCTTGCTTTTTTTTTTTTTTTTTTTTTTTTTTCAAATAAAGGAAGAACATCTTTCTGCGTTTACTTACAACAATGTGTGCTGGAGATGGAGACCTAGCATCCTTGAGGGCTTGTCTACTCTGAAGGCTCCCTGCCTGAACATCAAGCAGTGGCCATTTCATCTGCAGATACTGGATGGAGGAAACAAAAATGGGGAAAGAAAAATGAGTTCAGAAAAGAAAGGCAAAAAAAATAACAAATCTTAGGTAACATGGGTAAAAAGATATAAATTAAAACTTATGCAAGGAACTGAAACAAAAATTAAGACAACTTCACATGTTTGTGGAAACAAAATCTGTGCATAACACCAACAATTTCATACCACCGCGTTACGTTCAGGAATAAGAAAATAAAGCAAATTGCAAAGAGTATTACATTGATTTTGCTAATCATAGCAAATCTAGAAGAAGAATAAAACCCACACAGAAACAAAACACCAAAACCATGGAGAGGATGGGACAAGGGAGGGGGAGGCAGATTATAAATCTCAGGAGAGGGAAAACACATATCATGGGTTAAGAATATAACCTCATTATTTAATAGGCCATCCATCAGCCTTCTTTCAAAAAATGCACCATGTCAACTCCTCCAGCTTCCCAGTGCTGTACAAGCCCTAGAAGCAGAGATCTACCCCAAAAAGACCCACCACTGCTGGGTCTCAGCACCTCTTTTCTCTATTCTTCACCATTTCCAGAAGTCACCATGGATTATTTTCTGCTTGCTCATCTTGTCAGACACCCCTTAAGGGACTTGCACAGTGTGACTTATTCAATTACAAGGCCAAACTTAATAAGCTCTCCCACTGATGATGTCCAAGGCAGAGTACAGCCTGGTGCCTCAGGCCCAGCTGTGCTGGCCAGGTGCTTGGGGATAGCCACAATTCCTTCACGTCACTGTCATCGGCAGATGGGCTGAACACACACAGGCAGCAAGTCTACAGCATAAAGGGGTGTTGATTCAAAAGCAAAAAAGCTTAACTGCACTTCAAGAAGGAGCAGGACATACCCACAGATACAATCAGCATCAAATATCGACTAAAACTTCTGCTCTTGGGCATGCCTGTCCTCTCACTAAACCCACTGGAGGAGTCATTGCACCCCAGCCGATTGCACAGCAGAGCTCAAAGCTTCCACCAAAGAGGTGAAGTTTCGAGCTGGTATCCAGATTGCTGCATCAGAAGTGCTCGATTCTGACCACAAGCAGCCCCACAGAGAAATTAGTTAGCCCAAACAGACTTCTGCACGGCACATCTAAATATAATTTCAGCCCAAGCTTTTCTCTCTGCATGGTGCTGCACTGTGCCAAATAGGCATACTGGTTAATACGTGATCTCTAAAAGCCCTGTATCATGCTGGAAGAAATGTGTACTATCACATAGCTTGAGCCTCCTCCCAGAACTAAGAAAAGCAGCTGTATGCATAGAACAGGCTACTGCACAACCTCCTACTTAGCACTAGGCTCTAGTTGACCTAACAGATCTATTCCTAGAAAATATCTAGAGAAATAGTTATGTTTACCCATTCCTCCACTTTTTTTTTTTTTTTTTTGTAACCGTAATCTTGAAGGAGAGCCACACACAAACAGCCCCTGCCACCCCAGGCAAACAACGGAAGCCATATCTAAATCTCCATTAAGGAAGGAAGGAGATCTGGTTCCATGCTTTCAGCACATCACTATCACATTTGCTCACGTATGCAAAACATTTGCTAGCATGCAAGGCCCGTTCGCTGCAAGACCCTGGGCACCAAGGTGACCAAAAGCAGGGTTCAGCAGGAAGATGTGTTACCAATTCCTCGCTTGGAGGGCCTGAGATTTCTGAGCTACTGGAATGCAAATAAACAAACCCATACTCTGGATATGTGCCCCATACGAGTTCCTCAAGTTCCAAGAAGTCTTGTTTTTATTCATCTCCACATTTGGGATTTGTGCAATGTGGACCAGAATACTTCAGCACTTCTTAAAAACAAGAAATAAAACCCAAACAAACCAGAACTAGTCTACCATAAGCAACATTTCTAACTCTTGCAACGATTGTAAGCCTCCAGATATTTGATCACTTGTATCAAATCCCTGCTCTTCAACATAGGTGACCACAACATAAATTTTAAAGTTGAGATGATGTTAAAGTAACTTTCTAACCCTTCGTGGTTTCAAAAATGTTCTTAAAAACACAACCCAAGTGCACAGAAAATGGACCCAAAACCTAAGCTGACTGAGAGCCTCTTAACTTGAGGGGAAATCTAATTGCATTGCAGACTTGCAGATGGCACTATAAAACAAGTCAACTGCTACATTTTTAGAAGTCCATCAGTTGTCTTAGTGACGGTAACACTACCACATAAAGGGGCATATGAATTTGCAGAAAGGGTCCTGATGAGTCACAGCTGCTACTGGCTTCCTCAGGTTTTCCAGCCAGCTAGTGAAGTCTTTTTCCAAGCAAAACGTCCTCACAGGATGTACACCTCGTGGTACATGACTGTTTCAAACTCCACAACCATTTTGGAGAGTGACAAGTTACTGCTACCACAACTAAAGCACTTACAAGAACCTGCCAGTTCAAGCAATGGCGTTTCAGGAAATGGCCACTAAGCCATTACCCACCAAAATAAACCAACCACCTTCATTTTGCCATGACCACTCCATGGTCACGAGCAACCCTGGAATATTCCTACAACCATGACAACCCAAGAAGGAGCTCAAGTCAGCAGCTGTCCTAAAACACAGGCCAAGAAACACATGGCCTTCTCTGAGACTGCCCCAAAGGCAGACTGAGGCACTGACACAGCAGCTTGAGTAAGCTCACATCAGATCCTGTCCAGTCAGTAATTATTGCAGGGATTACAAAGCCTTCAGGACTGTCAGTTCTGCTGGCTTTTACGAGCAATAAATCTCCTTAGAAGAAACAAAGCAAAAAGGTATGGTTGCTCCTGCTCCACTCAGTCTCACAAGAGCCCATACTTTCAGTGCAGGTGCTCCCACACCAGGCTGACCAGCCTAAGTGCAAGACGACAGTTTCAGATCTTACTGCTACTTTGCTTTTCTGCTTTTAAAACCTTTAGTTTGAACTCTCAGTAAAGTCTTCTTAACCACCCCTATCAAAGAGGATCCCAGAATTCTTAAGAGTGCAAAGGCTAAAACAAAACCAAAGCTGCTTCTCCTCTTGGACATGCATGTGGAACCCAGCAGGAGCGGTCCAAGCCCAGAGGGCTCCATTTTGCACACAAGGACAGACAGTGTCTTCCATTTCCACCAGTGGATAATACACCAGTGTGGGGAAAAAAAGGCAGTACCCACAGAATGCAGTAATGCACAAGGGTCAATAAAGCAGCTTCCACAAGCTCTACCAAGTGGCCAGGATCCAGAGCAGCATCCCAGCCCCGCCAAGGGCAAGATGTTCTGTCTGTCAGATAAACAGAGAGGGCCAGAGCCCACAGCCA
The DNA here is from genome assembly GCF_023638135.1 of Falco biarmicus. Classification (NCBI taxonomy): domain Eukaryota; kingdom Metazoa; phylum Chordata; class Aves; order Falconiformes; family Falconidae; genus Falco; species Falco biarmicus. Next base: position 21,934,085 of record NC_079296.1, read on the forward strand.
ACGCCTACATCAAGTTTACTAACCCACAGCTTCAATGGCAGGACATTTGCAAAAGAAAAAAAAAGTCCAATTTGCTCGCTTCAGAATGCCAGCCCCGTTGATAAAAGTATGAAATATTAGCATTGTTTAAGGTGACGAGCTTGACTGAAGGCCTCCTCATCCAAGAATTGTCATGCCTGTAACACAATATTGATGTGGTGGCTTATAATTCTTACTTTACATAAAAGCTTCATTGTGTGCCAAATTCAATCTCCACAGGCTACCTGAGCCACAGATTTTTACGAGTCTACATTTCAGCGCTGCAAGTCTACAATACACATAATTTTCAATTATGTTAGGGCAGAACAGGATCACTGCCTATATAACATTACTGGTTGGAGGAAATGAGACTCAGCCCTACTGCCGAGAGAGCTAACTGGATCCAGATGGTGGGCTGAGCAAGGCAGCCGTCCGAGGGAGCAACGTCGCAGCAGCCGCCCCCTCCACAGCCCTCTCTTTCACGGTGGAGGGAGACACCAAGCCATGGCCAGGGCTGGGAGCTGGGATGGGAGGATGCTAGGGCAGGGGGGGAGTCGCATCACAGTGTGGGGAGAGCAAAGGAAGATGGGGGAGAGGCATGGTTGCTTTTGCAGGTTTACTACTGCTACATTCTTATTAAAGAGGAGAAAAATTAAGTACTGTTACAGCAGAGAGGTAAATCCTTTCCTTCCTCAAGCAACTAAATAGCAGGAAATCCTCTTCTCTCGGCCCTAAATGCAGATTTGAGCCAGACAGTTCCTCTGATTTGCAAGGAGTCCACAAAAATCCGAAGCCGACTTTCCCAGCCTTCTGACACTGCTTTTACATTCCTGCACTGGGGGGGGGAAGGGTAGGAGAGAGAGAAGTTCCCACCATCCTGCTCCTGCAAACACTGGACACATGCTCACTCCTCTCCTGCTTCTGTGTCTCAGTGTGGAAATTAGGATTTGCCTGTACAAACATTGAACTTTTCAACAAATTAACTCTAACAAATCTGTGCAAATTATTTTGGAGCAAAACTGTTGAAATGGGCTCTGCTGGCCTGCTTTTAACATTTTTTTTAATAATGTCATCTTGGCGTAAGTATTTTATTCCCTGTTTAACAATATGATCTGATGGGGATCATTAGCATGTGTGTGTTTAAAAAAAAAAAATAGAAAAAAAAAGAAAGTTTTATGGCAAGTCTCAGAGAGCTTAAGCAAAATAATTGTTAAGCTCCAGGCCTCTGCACAAAAATTAAAACACGTATGGGGTGAGCGTACTTGAGAGAAACCAAAGCTTTTAAAAAGGCTGTTAAATTGTCAGCACAAGGGAAAAGGCAAATGATTTGAACGGCCCAGATTTTTTTCTGCAGAAGGGGAACGAAAAAAACCACCCTACCCTCCACTCCGATGAGCATCACATCCACACCTCTCCATCCACAGTCAGAAGGTCCTGCAAAGCACAGACCCACCGAGAGCAGCTCTGCATGCCCACCCCCACCCCAAATACCACCCAAAGCAGCTGCCTTCCTGGGCACCAGCAGGGCAAACAAACATCCTTCCCAAGATTTCACAGCAGAGTTGGTCAAAAGCAAATAAAATTCACATCCAAAACTAGAGGAGTTTGGTGGAAACTCTTACTCACAGCCAGCAGCCACCCCCCGCGCCAGGGCTGGGCTTGCAGCAGTGTGGCCCCGATAGAAGGGATGGCACAGAGCTCACAGGTGTTTCCTGCACCGGTGTCCAACCTGGACCTGCTCCCTTGTCACGCTATTGTTTTCACTGCTGAAATGCCCTACGAGTGATGTCCCACAGCATATAAATACATAAACGCAATTAAAAAAAAAAAAACAACAGTATTTTTAAACAAGGAAAGCTGCACAACACTCCAGCTCAGGTTTCCTGCAGCTGGTGCTTATTAGCTCCCAGGAACTGAAACGAGGAGGAGGGCTCCTGGAGTCAGCTTGATGCCTTGGGCCTCCAATACGTCCCCTAACCATGGGACTACATCTCCACCTTCAGAGTCTGCACTTTCTCTCTGGATCTCAACATGACATGCAAGTGGAAATATTCCTGATCCTAGTTTTGCTGTTAGCCTCTCCCTTGGCCAGTGTTGCAGAATAACATGGAAGTACATGTGTGGACATCAACTTTGAAGCTCAGGAGTTTCTCCAACATTTAGTTAGCAACTCTTCTGGGAGAAAGCATCTAGATAAATTTTAACCTGAGATAATCCAGTAGTAACAGGAGAGTGCAATGTTGTGGGGAGGGCTGAGGTTTATGAGGAAGGCACTAGGAATGAAGAAAGAGCTTAACAAGACTGTAATTGCTCTCTGCGGGCAAGAAAAATAGTTGCAAAAGGATATTCTTGGTACCTACAAAGAAATGACTGCAACCTGCTAGTATCCCCACTTAAGTCAGAAGGTAAAGCCTCTAAGGATTTAAATGTAGACCCTCAGCTTCTGCTCCATCCCTTAATTTGCCTCAACCTCTTATTTTTGGTCTTCAGTTATCACCTTGTTTGTAGAGGTGTGCAGTATGAGACCAAAATCTGAAGGATTTATTTTAAATAACTGAAGGAGATTGCTGAAGGAACTTTAAAAGGGCCTCCTGTTTCTTGCAATCTGCAATGTCTGGAATTTTTTGTGTGAGAAGTAATAGACACCACCCACGACGTTCAGCCCTTCTACAGAATATGTAATGTACCACGACGAGGCACAGGGGAGCCGCTCGGAATGAGAGCAACGAGGCTCATTTCAATGAGATCGATCCTTTCCACACAAAAGATTTCCCCACAGCATTCAAGAAATTAAAGTATGGAATTATGAAACATGAAAATATTTACCACATAGCTTCATTTTTTAAAAATTGATTTTTCATAATTTTTTAATTAATGTCACTCATTAAACTACTGCAAGACTACAAAAACAAGTGATTAAATAAAATACATAAATATGGAAAACGTGGCACACAAAAAAAGAACTAGTGTGGTGTACCTACACAGACACATACACATAGGGCACTAAGTCCTCTTCCCAATTTAAAATGCCACTTATTCACCAGCATTGCTTTCAGCCAAACCATCTTGTGATACACTCCTGAATAAGACACTTCTAGAGCCTTGAATTTCCCCGTTATTGAGAACTTGAGTGACCTTGTCTCCTTCCCTTCCAGTAATACACAAAAGTCCCTGAAACGGGGTCCTTGAGCTGCACATTTGAATATTTTGCCTGTGCCTTTGTCACATTGCTGAAGCACTGCTAGGGCGTAAAAAGGAGATGGTAGAGCTCTCCTCAGCCTGAAAGTTACAGAAATGCATTAGCAATTAAACAGTTTGAGATCTCAAAAGAGGGGTGCCTGAAAGGAGAAATCCTTCAATCTGGAAGTGTCTCACTGAAAGCATAGAGCCGTCTAAGGCAACAGGCAAAGACGATGCCTGTTTTGGGGTGGAACAAGGCACAAAGAAACAGCTTGAGCCCCGTGGACACCTCAACAACTGCAGGTCCCTCTTGGCTGAGCAGACAGACAAAGTGGAGATGGAGGAACGTCCCAGAAGCGCAAGATAAGTTGCTTTCTCCTGACCTAATCACCAGTCTCCATGCCCTCACAGCACACATAGCTCTTCATCTGCATCTACGACGAGATGCAGTGTAACAGCTACATCCCATTACTACTGTGGCACGTCACCCCTGCTTAACACTGTTTTTCTATGCACAGTGATAAAGGCACGAAGGAGGCTGCTGCGGGAGAGAACTAACAAGAATAAGCAAAATCTTCCTTAAAAATTATTGCCTATGAAAGTTCAAGCACATTCAGATAATTATTTGCTCATTCTGACACGCATGAAAGGCATTCTTGCCATCAGTTCTACTGACGTACTGAAGTAAAACAGGTTTTTTGCTTCTAATGAATGCAAGGTTGGTAGACTACAGTTGAGATCTAACACATTGGTACTGAGCATGAAGAAGCTAAGTAGAGGCTAATCAGCTACTGCAGGAATTAAAAATCATTTTTTTAGCTTTACAAGAGGAAGAGTATTCATGTGACACAGAAGTACAGCATTACTTTCTGCAGTTCACATGGTATCTCAGCAAAACAACTGCAGGCAGTGTTTCTCGATCCTGGGTGGAGCTTGGGAAAGCACCACTACTTTTTTCACATTTAATTTGAAAGCCTCCACATCCCTCGCTGCACAAATCAGCATGCCGGCTGAGTACTCTTTGGATGTCTACAAAGAACTGTTCCAAAAGACAGGCACAAATAAAAGCATAATTTTAATCTAGGTGCAAGAACAAACTTTTTATCAACTTACTTTAAACCAGTGGGGGAAAAAAACCAGCTACATCTTCAAACTACTTTACCCAGATTTTCTCTGCAACCTGTTCTGTTCCACTCAAGCATAGAGCTTCCATTCGAGAAAGCATGGGACAGCCAGACAATCTCAACAGTCTTTCTGTAGATTTTTATCAACTTACTTTAAACCAGTGGGGGAAAAAAACCAGCTACATCTTCAAACCACTTTACCCAGATTTTCTCTGCAACCTGTTCTGTTCCACTCAAGCATAGAGCTTCCGTTCGAGAAAGAATGGGACAGCCAAGACAATCTCAACAGTCTTTCTGTAGATATGGCTTGTTTAGGCTCAAAGCTAAACCAGCCTCCAAGACTCACCGAACAATTTGATGTACAGACCCACATTTAATTTCTCTTCCTGGCAATCTCCCAGAGAGTGAGAGAACAATTGGTAACTAGTGTTTGCATGAAGTCCAAGAATGCATTTTATGGTCTATAAAATATAATTCCTTTCCTCCCCATTAAATAAAGACAGTAAAAATATCTGACAGCACGTTAGAGAGAGAGATCACGGCACTGAACTACCTCCGCTGTAACGGAAGGGCTGCTCCAGGGGAACCTTGCCTCCCTTAAAACTTTCCAACTCCATTAAGAGCATAACTCCATTTGTAAAGGAGGTACGATAGCTTTATGCTTTGCAACTACCTTTTTAAGTTTTTTTTTAATTATTATTATTTTATTTTTTTAGAAAAAAGGCAAAAAAATCCACACCAAAATAAACCAAAATAAGAGAGCTCAGTGGTCAACCAGCCTGGTTCTCCGTTAATCCCATGAAACACACCTGCCCTGCACGGCTCCCCGCGGCGGGGGGCCAGGGGGCCCACCACAGCTCATCCCATCTTCCCCTCGCTCCCGCCACATGGAGCCTGGAGCAGGAGTTACACGTTTCCTAATTATGGGGAGCACTAACCAGACTCCTTCGGTACCCTGGTGGCAATGCCCACCAGGAAAGTCATCTCTACATGACAAGGATGCAAAACACCGCTGCACAGAACCGCCTTCCCCTGCACGTACGTGTGAAGAGACAAACCAGGCAGAGGCCTACCTCTGTGCACCTCCATCGGTCCTACCTGCCTTCCTCATTTCTCACTATCATTGCAGACTGGCAGTTGCCCAGTCTGTTCTCTCAAGTGTTTCCTATTTGTAGGAGGAAAAAAAGTGTCTGATTTGGTTTCCTACGGCACAGAGGGATGGCGGCTGCGGCAGCAGGCTGGCTGTGCGGTGGCAGCCCTCGCATGGCAGCACCGTGCCCCACTCCCACCAGACGGAGCACAAACGGTTTGCCACACACTTTCTGTGAGGAGCCATGCCAGTTCAGATGCCTCTGTTTACAAAACCTGAGCCATAAGCATGTTGATTTATAAAGCGCTCAGCACTACAGCTATCAAAAGCCAGCAGACGTGTGACAAGGGCAAGATGGGAGAAGGCCACCCGGCGAGGCGCGTCCGCCTCCAAAAAGGCCTCTCATACAATCTGGATCAGGGTTTCCTTTTTACCTTCACTCTTTGATCCAAATTCTCATTTCGGATTCTGTGAAGTACCTGCAAACGAGAGGCTCAGGTGGGTGGGATCCCGGAGTAAAAGTGCTACAGGAGAATGTAGCTGTTTGCTTGTTATTGTAACATCGCCTAACGGGGCTTTACTGAGAGAGTCATATTTTCTCCCACTGTTGGGTAAGTGAAACTCATGACTCGAATCACTACCACAAAAATTCCTGTTGATGTAGCAATTCTGGGTGAACTGCTGGGAGCCACTCTCTAGTAAACCCAGCAAATTTCATACTGAATTTCCTGTCAACTCCCTTGTGGTTTCCACGTGTGATTGGGTCTTCAATGCAACAAGGGGTTACTGCAGAATAGATGGCTCCAAGGGTTTCAGGCCCCCATGAAAACCAAGAACTTGCAAAATTCTCTTTCCCAAGGGTTGGTAACTTTTGTCTATATCTTTCTTCTTCTTTTTTTTTTTTTTTCTTAAAAGCAAACCCAAAAAGTTAACTCAAAAATGTAACCTAAAGGCAACCTCAGGAAAAAGTCCTGGAGGTAACACTGAAACCAGCAATATTCTGACCTCCTAGAAGAAGCTGGGAAGTTTGCTGTTGAGGTTATTTTGTTTTTCAGAAAGCCTGCCTTACAGGGGGCAGGGCAGGGAGACAGGGGGGACCCACACACAGAAAAAACTAAACAAAACCCCAACAACTTCCCACTACATCGTATCCTGGTCCACATTCCTCACCATAATCTTTTAGCTCAGTTGCATGGAGAGGTCTTTGAAAGATGTAAAAGAGGTCGAGAGTCCCCTCAGCCAATTGCACTGGCTGAGAAACAAAACTTGTGGGCTGGGGCAGGATTTGTGTCAGACTGACCTTCTGCGAGACCAGCTACTCCTCTGAATAAAACCCTCTCGCTGCCTCTGCCAGAATCCTCCTGCCACTCAAGTATCATCTTGCTGTAACAAATTACTCCTAACCCAGGATTACAGCTGCTTCCAAATCCCTCCTAGAGAGCCAGGAAAGAAACGTTCCCTCCCAGGATTTGGCACCAGTTGTTTTCCCTATCAATAAGCCTACTTGCTTCTCCGATGGCATCAGTCCATTGGGCCAGAAAGACTGCTCCCACCCATTCTCCTTCCAAATGCAAACTGGATGTCTCAATTGTCCATCAGAAGAGGAAAAGGCGAAGGCTTGCCTTCAGATACCCATGGAAAAGACACCCTGTCTGGCCAGAGGCAAAGCTGACTCCTAGTTAAGTAGGAAGAATTATATTTAGGCGGAGGACTAAGTGAATCATTTGGGATGAAAGCAAAACCAAACAAATGAAGTATTCACTAAATCTGTGCTGTCACCTCTTGTTCCTGGGCAGCCACCCCATGTATTTATTTTCTGGTTTCCTCCAGCACCACCAAAACAATGCAATATGCATTTATGGTATTTAAATGAAGTATTTTAAAAATATTCTTAGTTGAATCATCAGCCACACAAACTCTTCCTCAAGAACAACTGAAATGTTGTTTTTTCTTAAGGGAGATGCAGACAGAAAAAATGCTAAGACAAACATGGTCCAGAATTAACACCACTATGAATTATTTTTCCTGATTTAAAAGGCACCCCAATGAAAATAAGTCCTATTCATATAAAATCCAAATAAAGATGTGGCATGCCTCCCAAAAGACATTTTGAGTTTTCAAGTAATGGTAGGTTTTGCATTAAATTTACGCAACTTTTGTTGAATTGGTGTATTTTAAGGACAAAGATGCACAAAAGATGCTACTAGAAGTTTTCGATCAATGTTCTTTTTGTTTATTCAGAGAGACAAATTATCCTCAGTCAAAACAGCTATACTGGCATACCCACTCCCTGAGCTAAAGTGACTAGGAAGAAAAGGCAAACAGCACAATGTACTAACAGAAAATTATCCTTTTGGTTTTAATGAACAGGGGTGGGGGACAGAAAAGGAAAATCCATTTTTTTAAGCTGCAAATTGAAATCATACACTGTTCTATGTATCTATAGGAAAAAGAAAAACCAGATTTTCTTCTGCATAGGCAAAAACGCAACATGCACAAGCCTGCATTTTTCCTTTCAGAGGGTAGGGGGAAGAGAGGCAGTAGGGAAAAAAAAAATAAAATCATAATTAAAAAAAAAGTCCAAGTAGAAATGCTGGCTAGGATGGGGCCTCTGTCCCAAGGAGAAGGGTATCAGTAGCTCTCCAACAGCTCATGTCCTGGAGGGACTCTGCCCCATGTGCCAAATTCTTGTGGTTATGGAAGAGGTTTGTTTTGGAGAGGTGAGGATTGCTTTTCTGCAGTAATCCGGCAGCAAACACCTAACTCATGGCCCCGGGGAGCAGAGTCTGCTCCCGCAGACACAACACGCCCGTGCTCCCCAGATTTGCATTTGTCACACTTTCATGCCACAGCCCCAAAGTTAAAACAAAGGAGTCATCAGAGCTGCCCTGAGCATATAAATCTGTAAATAGCCAAAATTGTTGCTCTTGTTCCTAAATATAGTGCAGGCATTTTGAACTGGCTGGCCCACAAGGCAACTCTTATATTTATTTAAGGACGGTGTTTTGGGAACACTGAGTGTTTTTTTTAAAAGCCTGTTCATGTATATTATGTTCCCTCTCTCAAGATATGAATATGCGGGGGGGGGGGGGGGGGGGGCGGGAATTAAAGGTACCAGAAAAACAACTTTTAAGTGAAAGAGTCAGAAAGCAGAGCAGAAAAACATATTTGGCTTTGTAATGCAAGCAAAATCTCCGAGGATGGTAAATGAGGTTCATGCAGAGTTAAATGCAGAATAGCTTCAACCCCACCATCTGATACAACTAGCAAATGCCTTGCTCCCTACGGGAGCTCTCCCCAGGATCGGGCACGTCCCTGCTCAGCCACTGGGAGGGAGGGATGCGGAGGACAGTGCTACCCAGGCACAAAGGGGACCCCCGACAGCTCCCTTGGCTGAGAAACGCCTGCAAAACATGGGGCTCGAGGAAAAGCCAAACCAGGGATGCGCGGCAGTTCGCCCTCCCGAAGGCGGCACAGGGCAGCCGATTTACTCCGAAATCCTAGGAGTTAGGCACCAGCTCGCACTTTGCAGGAGGGTGAGAGCTGGGGATGCGACAAGCCCGTGCAGGAGGAGAGGGCAGGAATCCCTGGGGAAAGGCAGGAGAGGCCAGCCCAGCCCTGGACCACCCAGGAGGCAGCTTGCAGAAGGGCACTCGTCTACGGGATGCTCTCTGAAAGCCAAGGGCCCAACCCAGGCGTGGGGCAGCGGCGCGGACCCCAGGGAGACAGGGTGGTCCCCGCAGAGGCTCAGGGCGAGCACCGGGCACATGCCAGCCCCCCACAGACCCATGAGAGCCACAGACAAACCGGCGGTACCAGAGCTTTCACATGCCTGTGCTAAGCACCCTGGACCCACAAGTGTCAAACGAATATTTTAGGTTTTAGCCTTACCTGTAACTGAAAAAAACCAGCAGCTATTCGAGGTTTGGTACAGCTGTACAGCTGTGTTAAAAAAAAAAAAAAAAAAAGGGAAGGGGAAGAAAAAAAAGCCTTTTTCTTTTTTTCTTAGCAGGGCGGTGGGGGGTGGGGGGGGGAGGAGGTGGAAGGGGCTGCATCGACAGCTCAACTAGCCAGAGGCACTTTGCAAGGAGGAAAGTAGAACTCAAGATGTGGGCAGGCCTCAGGTTTCAGAGCCTCAGGGCACATCCAAGAGACACCTACGTATTTACTGAACAGGCAGGAAAGCAAAGGCTCCAATCTTACAACATTTTATAATCTTATTGTGGACACATATTTTATAAGTTCTTGAGGATGAAGAGGCTGGGGCAGGGAGGGACACAACAAGCCATGTTAGCTGTCTGGTGGGGTTTTGAGAGGCGGCTTTGTTTTTTTAAAGATGAGGTAGGATGACTGCATACAAGGGTAATTATAAATGAAGCAAGCGAGGATCAATGAGCTCCCTTTCATAGCAATAGCTTATTTATTTATTTTAAAAATCACAACACAGCATTTCTGTTCTATTTCCAAGTCAAATTTGTCCTAAGTGGAATCAGAGGAAGAAAAAAACAGGTTCCTAAACAGAATTTTGAGGGCATTAATAGACTGAAGAGCATCTGCGCAGGACAGTAAGTTGAATTCAGTGTTTCTGCATGCTGGGGAGCTAACCCCATAACCTCAGGAGGGACCTTTCATCTCAGCATACCTGCACACAAAAGGTCATTACAGTGCACCCTGCTCCTACTAGGGAGCTTACCTCTCACATGTAACATCAGCCTTATTAAGCAACGTGTGATGATACAATAGCTGCTAAGCTACTGAATATTGTTATTCTTTTCTTCCTGCTTCCCTATAACCACACCAAGATTTGAAACATATTGTTTGTAGGATGTTACCTGAAGGGCAGAGGAAACTTAAACTGCCCTGTCCTCCCCGCTCCCCATGTGATCCCTCCTGGGGAGGATTTCCAGTGATGGCTATCAGGGGTAGCCCAAGTAATGTAGAAAAATTCCTCTGACAGTGTACGGGTTTAATCAGAATAATTAGTTGCATTCAGGTTTTGTGTTGGGTTTTTTTCTTTTTTTCTTTTTTTTTTTTTTAAAAAAAAAAAAGAGAGAGAAATAATTATTTATCCAGGGAGGAGGATGAGAACAGCAAAGGAAAAACACAGGACCCCAATGTAATCACCGACCACCCTCTTCCATTGGTCCAGGAAAAGATCAGCAGCTCCTGCAAGACCTGCTTCAGGCTGTCATTCTGTGGAGCTGAATGTTTTGGCATCACTTCTGAATGATAATTGGCTCAAAAATTAACACGCCTCACTGTCCCTGTAGAAAGAGCCCTGTGGTCTCATCCAGTGGGGTCATTACCCGCCAGAGCATTCCACATTTCCTCGAGAGGGCACAAATGTCCTGAACTCCCACACACTTCAGAGCAGTTAATTCACTCAACAGGGCAAAGTATTCAGGTCAGGATTTTTCCAAGAACCCATAAGGACTTGGGTGCCTGATTGACTTTGCTCCTTTGTGAATTCCATCCCTTGCACTGGTGATTCAAGACCCACATGGAAGCACTGCTCAAAAGGTCAAAAATTTGCAAAAATATAGTGACTAATACTGTTTTGTTTTATAACTAAGTTTACAGAAGTCTGAGTCGTATCGGACAAAGTGCTTGCACTCTCAAAGTCATTTAAAACCTCCTCTCTGAGTTTATTAAGGCCATTAACTGTTTTCCTCACCCGAGTCTCCTATTTTGTTCCAGGATGAAGAAGAATACATGTCTGCCTGGGAAATAATGATATCTTTGATGCATCTCTCTCATACAAATGAGTTTGAAAACAAATGGAACCCTTTGGGTTTACTTTACTATAGATTTTAACACTCACATTAATTATTCCACATATGTATGCACCAAAATACACTGCTGCAGACAAATCCATATCCTATCAGTCCCGCATAACAACGCTTTAAACTTGTAAATTTATCAGGCCAGTTCATCCACCAGTGTCAAGCACCTCAGTGAAGTTGATGGGGTCTTCAGTGTTTTGCCCCTCAGAAACTCTGACTCCAACATCACCACCACCAATTCCAAATTAACAACTACTTGTGACTATCCTGCACTGTGCCTAGTAGCTTCCACCTCATGCCTAGTAGCTTCCACCTCAGACTCCAAGCCATACAGAAAAGGGCCTGGCTATGCACCATCATGCAAAGCCATAAAATATTCCCCACTTTATTTGCAGTGCATTAAAAAAAAAAAAAAAAACAAACAAAAAACAACCACCAAAAAACCCCAAAGCAACCTACACACACACACACACACCCCACAGAGGCCACCAAAATAAAATAGCAGAAGATAGCAACGGAGACAATGGAGAAATGTATGGAGCAGCCATTCACCCACACGTCAGGAGCATTTCAAACAGAAGTGGGATGGGAATTAAAAAAAAATAATTATCTGGCATGGGGAAGTCCATACTAGCCACTGTACACTTGGGCAAGGACCAGTTAGAGATTATTTTTTAATTATTATTAAATGAAAGGGGAAGGTAATTGTTTGCCAATAGGCTTTAGCTTAATCATTTTGAAAACGGAGAAAATCCAGCAATGACAAAGTGCAGGCAAGCTGCATGTCAGGGCTGTGAGGGTGCATATGTGGCCACCACAGCACCCTAGCCAACCATCCTGCTTCTTCTGTGCAGGAAGAATTAAAAAAAAAAAAAAAAAAAAGTAACAAAATAAAAAGACAAGCCTGCCCTTCAGTAGGGCCTAGATTAATTGTGAATGCAAATGAAGCCCTTCTGCAGCACTAGGGTCCATTTCCAGGGAAATGCGTGTGCTCGCCTCTGTTTACTCCAGCTCCAGCAATGCAGCACAACCTTCAGTCAAGCTATTAACTTGAACGTTGAACTTCACAGCGCTGGCTGTCTTTCTCAGCCATTCTTTTGATGTTACCTCCAAAGCAAAAGATCAAAGACTTTGAGTGTGGTGAGGGGAAGTCCCAGGCTCTTAGCCTACCAGCCTGTGATATATGTTAAAATCCTGGCCAAAAGAGAGAGCGAAGGGAAAAAGAAAGGAAAAGCTAGCAAAGAAAGCATCCTAGCAGAGCTGTGACATGAGGAAGCGGCACAGCAAAATCCATGTGCCACATTTACTCGGGTTCTTGACCCCAGAAATGGGGCTTCTTTCTCTGCCCCTGCACTTTCTGGCAGTACAGGGTCACTCCCTAAAATCTGCAGCCCCTCATCTCCCCTTCTGCCACAAAGCTGCACCTTGCACCCTGCCCAGAGAGACAGCAGATGCATGCCAGCAGAACACCCGTAAAAGCATCCCCAGCCGGTACATTGTGCAAACCTACAGGCTTTGTAGGACAGGGAAAGACAACGCAGGACCAGGGCGCTCTGCGAGACGTTGAATTTCCATGTCCACCCCAGGCTCCTGGGCCATCCTGGATGAGTCACACAAAAATAAACCCTTCGCCTCAGCCTTCCTGCTTGTAAAACACAGATAATATTGCCCTGCCAGGGTAACAGCCTATTCTTCCTTGTGGGGCCCCGAGAGGCAGCGGTGCTAAAGGCCGTGCTGCTATCTGCAGGGGTCCAAGTCCACACAGCCCCTCACGTGTCACCACACCCCGGGCAGAAGGGGAAGCCCACGGCCACTGCACATCCCGCAGCTCCCACAGCCCCAGCCGGTGCGGGGTTGCTGGAGACGGGGCTGCGAGGAGACAAGGCGGCTCCCACCACATCTCACCACCATCTCCCGGGAGCAGATCTGGGCACCTTTGGGAGGACTGGTTCTGCAGGAAAACATCTAGAAAGTCACTCTTTTTCCCCTCCCTCAGCCTGTTTTGGGTATTTTTTGTTTGTTTGGGGGTTTGGTTTTGTTTTGTTTCTGATTATTTCTTTTTATTATTTTTATTTTAGCTGTGTGTTTAGAAGTGGGCAATCTATTTTTTTTAAGATTCTGTTCAACCATTTTCCCCTTCCTGAGCCTTTTTTTGGGTTTATTTATATTCCCATAATACACAACAGCATTCCAGATTTAGACAGCGACACTTGGTTGACACGGTCAAAAGTGGATCCAGTGCAGCCTGTCTGCCAAACCAAGCCCCTCATCCATCAGCCGAAGTCCTTTTACTGCAGGGTCATGAAGGAATCACGGACTGTTTTTCATTCTTTTCTACCAATGTCCCTCCTAACTCTAGAAACCAAAACCCTCTTATGCTTGTCAGCTCCTCCTCTTCTCCACCCCCGTGAATTCAACTCTTGGCATTCACCAGCATAAAAAGCCATGGGATTCAAAACAGAAATTCTTCAAAACAGAATTCATGGCATTAAGGAGTAAGTAGGATATTCTGATTTTATTGTACTTTACTTACTCCTACTTAGCTCTAATCCTCACTCCCTAGACAGGGGCTCACTCTTGCTGTCAGTGAAGTCGATAGGAATTTGGCTATTGACTTCAATGGAAGTGGGATCAGATCCTCACATCTGTTGCACAGGGCAAGCAATATGCAGAATAAAAAAAAAAAATATTGGTGTGGAGAGGGGGGGAAAAAAAAGGGGGGGGGGGGGGGAGAGAAAAACCTCAACACTGAATTGTAAAATGGTAAGTGAGCTTGGATCAGGATTACAAGCAACGTATACAGGCGAGCTCTGAATCTGCAAACACCAGGTAAGATCACCAATTCCTAGACCAATTCCTCCCTTCTTAAAAATGCAATTCAAACAACTACAGAAAAAAAAGAAAGAAAAAAACCCCACAAATACCAACCCACAACAAAAAATAACCCTCCAGTCACAGTTTCTAATACAAAAGGACCAGCTGGCTGCTCAGTAAATCTTTTTCATGACAAGGAATCCCTCAGCTCCCTTCCCAGCCCTCCTCTCCCCAGGGGTTCAGAGCACAAGCCGAGCAGACCAGGCAGGCACATGCGAGGAGGCAGCAGGACCCTGGGACACAGAAGATGGAGCCGATGGAGCAGTGTGAGAAGTCAAGTACTCGTTGCTGCTCCACAGTGCAAGAAGGATCCAAAACAAACAAGACCTAGATCTGGAACGTGATCTTGCCCTGCGTCACAGCCCTGCGATAATGCACCAGGAGTCAGGATTTCTTGGCATTAACCATGCTATCAGCTATAAACAAGCCAGTTCTCTATTAGCTATAAACAAGGGATGCAAAAGAAGTTGGGGAGGGAAGGATGAAAAAATAAAAGAGCAGAATTATATGTGTATCAGCCAATAAACTATATAAAATGTATGCAAAGAAGCAGCTGCCAAAACTGGGATAGGAAGAAAAGAAATGAGATACTGAAACAAATCTTGTACACCTCCTACCTGTGGAGATGCTGTTCAAGAATTAGCATCTTGGCAGAATAGTTTCTCCTTGTGATAAACGGAGGGCAACAATGGTAGCTTACAAAGGGACAGTCCCAAGATTCAAATTCTGCACCTAAATCTCCTTAATATCACCAAGAATTTCAAAGTCCTCTAGAAAAATATTAAAAATAAGTAAATATATAACAATCTAGCTGGCTTTTCAAACTTCTTGAAGTCTGTTTGCTCTCTGTACTCCATGGCAATCAGAAACAGCTACTCTCTCCCTCCCTATTTACACTCCATTTCAAGTCATGGTTCTTGCTATGTGCAGTACATTCACCATGCCAGAAAAATCACTTAAGCCTGAGAAAAGCCAGAAGGAGACTGATGAAACTGGGAAGAAAAAGAAGGCAGGGACAATATTTTGCTAAAAAAGTAAAGGTGACATTTGTGTTCAGGCAGAAGCTACCACAGTGCCTAAGGTCTCCGATCCACCTAAGCACTTAAGCACCTGCTTAACTTTTAAGCTGAAGCAGCCCTGCGGGTTGCAGTGTATTTCAAGTCACACAGGTGCTCCAAGGCATGGCTAGATCAGTGCCTGAGCGGTGCTGGCCAAGTCGCTAGCATTTATTGACTGCACATATAGCAGGAAGAGCTTTAAAGCTGCACAGCAAGTGGCTTTCAGAACCATCAGGCCTGCAAAGATAAATCAATACAATTTGCTTCTAACTATGCAGTCTTCAAGTCAGGTTTTTCCTCCTGACCCACCTTCTCACTCCCCCGTCCCTCCTGATCCAAGAAGACACGCAGATGGTATTGGCACTGAGGGAAAACCCAGGTCAGAGCAGGGGGATGTAATGGGAACCAGAGGAGAGTGTCACATACTGCTCGCTCTAACACGCTGTAAAAAGTCACCTCCTGCAACACAGAAATTCTCACAGAATTAAATCCCTTATAATCCCATTTAGCAGAAACAAGGTAGAACAGTATGCTGGTGCTTAAGACATTTTAGTCTTTTAAGAAAGTACATTTTGTTTAAAAAAAAAAAAAAAACCAAAACACACACCAAACCTACTTCTGTTGAAAAGAACTTGAATGGAAGAAATTTTAAAGCTGAGTCAAACTTCTCTATGAAGGCACTTTTTGTTTGCTGGGCTTTTTTAAGGAAGTTAGAGAGAATAAACCATTTAGTATTTCCACTCTTCCCAAATGTGATTATTTTTATAGCAGCCTATATATGTGCTACTCTAGCTCATAAGTACAAATAAGCATGCTGAGCTAATATTAAAACAACTGACTGCAGTAAGACTTAGAAGTGTTTTCTACAAGAATATACAAAACACAAACAAAATAAAACATACACTGCTTCCCAAATTAAGAGCTGCTAATTGTGTTTACAACTTCTTTCCCACCGGGAAATGCTATCTCTGGTCCAGCAGTCCACTTCCCCTTTCCCCCGCAGCAAATGACCTACCAACTAAGTACCAGCTTTATGCTCAAGTTGGTCAACTACGTTTTGCTTAACCCACAGGCATTTTTCCTATTTCAAAGTTTCTATTAACTCCCTACTGATGTACCCTAAAAGAAGTTTTAAGGGCTTGGAAGCACATAAATAAAACAGACTTTGCTGGACCAGCACAGCTGAATGAAAGCCTTTCACCTGCAGTGGTGGTGATAAAAATTTTAGATGCAGCCTCACACATGGCCCCTCCATAGACTTAAGATAGCTGCGATTTCCAGCCATTCAGCAATCTCCTGGCTCCTGAGCTGCCTCATTTGTACAGAGACAAGCATCAGGACAGGACCTGGGGTTTGGGTTGGGTGTTTTGGGACTTTGTTTCCGGGGGGTTTTTTTGGGTTTTTTTTTTTGGCTGTAGCAAAGGCCTCTTTAGCTGCAAGGCTGAAAGAGGCTGCTAGCCTGTATAGTGATGATAAGAAACCTGGAAGAGGAGAGGGAGATGGCAAGCAAGAAAATGTGGGAGGAGGGAGTGTGACTTGATGTGAAACCCTGAAGCAGAAAAATAAAGGTTTGCTTCAAAGCTAATGCTGTGTACTAAACCTTCTGCCCCTCTTTGCTCTGTAAGGCGCACACCCAACTGCAGACAGGCTGTGCCTGCAAGGTGGGAACTCTCCAAAGAGTGACCAGAGTTTGCTGCTTTATTGACAAAGTGCAAGTCACTAAAAAATGGATGAGTGCAAAACTGACCCATCCTCTGTGGTGTCACATCAGCAAACCCAGTCAGAGCTGGTTATTTGTCCTTTTCTAGCACCCTACCACTAACTTTGCACAAAAAAGTTGATAAAGCCAGACACAAAAAAAATTGAACACACTTGTATTATTACTTTTTTAGTCCCAGAGTGTTTTCTACATCTAAATGAAACTCACACTGTGAGGAAGTGTCTAACAGCAGATTCTGTTTAAAAACTTGCTACAGAGGCTTAGGTCATGGCTCTCATGAAACATCCAGCAATTAACTCTTTCCATGAAGTTCATTTGTCAAAAGAACCATCAATCCTGCATTCTCCTAATACAGCTTTCTGCCTCAGCCCCCGCATCAGATGTTAAGCCGAGAGCATTTTAGGTACTGTCTGCTTTACAGAGCTGCAATAAATTAAGCAGTTCCCAGTTGCGTGAACTAAATAAATACACGGTTCCATTTAATGTATACTGGCATTAACGTAAGGGGACCCTGCAGATCATCCCAAATTTTCTAATCCCTTATGCTTTCCACCATGCGATAGGATTAAAGTTCCAGTCCCCGAGACCACTCATTTAGCAGAGCAGCCTCAGTGCAGCCTCACCGAGCCCTGTGCCATTGCTCTTCACCCAGCTGCGGGTCCCAGTGGGTAAACTCTGTTCTGTTCTTGATCAGTAATCCTAAACAAGCCTGGTACCAACAAGGTACAGGTTATTTCATTCCACCTTTTCTCAGGTTTGCTCTTTTGTTGCATTTGAAGTAGTTTTCTTACTTTCCAGAGCCCCAACATGTCTGAACCCTCCCTGGGCAAACACAAGCTCAGGTTCAGAAGCCCTGCGGTGGGTGAAACGCTGGGCAATGCTCACCATCGTTATCACTACCAGCAGCAGCGAGGAAAAGGGGCAGAAAGGCTACCAAAGGCATTGTGTAGCTTTTTCGTATAGGAAAATGTTTTCCCTCGTGAAAGAGATGTCGATACACCGAGAAAAGGAAGGGATGCCGATCGCAAAAATCAAACAGATATTCTCTGCATCCCTTATTACAGACGTGAGGCCATTTCCACTTCAGTTCTGCTCAGGTGGGATTTCTCATACATTTCACACACAAAAATTCCAGTGAAAGCAGGGCTTATGAAGAGATAAGAAAAAACACACCGTATCCTTGGCAGCTTAAGATCAACTTTGCTAACACTCACTAAATATTCTCTGCAAACCTGCCCCATAGCCTCTCATGAAGAAGCAAACCCTTCCCTACCATTTCCCAGGCAGACGTTCAGAGCCCCAGAGCAACACAGCACAGACCTTTCATTCCTGCTCCCCCACGATATACAGCAGGTCTTAACGTACATGGCAGAAACACTGTTTGTTTGTTGATACAATTTGTGCATATATTTACAGAAGACAAACTAAACAACCTTAAAACTATTATCAAGGGATAAATCAATTGGCAGCAGACACTTCGGAAAGCAACATGTTAGTTATTTTGGAGCAAAAAAAATGAGAGAATAAAAGCTTTCTTTGCACTGTGACTCTGCCTCATCAGCTTTAAGCCAGTTTCCCCAAATCACATGGTTGCCCACAGCTGCCATCAACTGGTTTAATTTCAATTCTAATTCAATTCCCTGATTTTATTTCCTCCTTTCTAATAATGGCCAAAATTACTGGCAGAAGCAATGCCAATGATAAAACCATCCCCCAAAAATCTAGCCTAATTTACTCCAATGACTGCATTTTGACAGGGATCTCACACTTATTTAACACCATCCAGGCAAATGGTGAATGACAAGGTGATGTACAAATAGTGTTAATAGATGCAAATATACCTGGCCAGGAACCATCAGATACAGGCCATCCAGATACAGCACATAAATACACAGGCAGCAAATATGCCAAAGCCACGTGTCATGAAAACACTTTGCCTTAGTGATCTGATCGCTGTTACTGGCTCTCTGCAGCATCACAACTACACCCCCAAAGAAATTAAGAGCTATCCTATAAGCAAGTGACACCAAATCCAAGAAAAACCCATATTGCTGGTACCCCGGTTAAGAATAAAGAAAAACATTTTGTTGGACCCTCGCTCGGGATAGCCAGTATCAAACCTAATAATGTAATTTTACTGGATCCAAGTCTCTCTTCTTCTCAGTGTGAAATCACATGCATTTCAGTCAAAAAGGCTAATGATGCGGTGAGTAATGTAAGAAAGTCCCTCTCACATGCTTGACTACCCCAGTACGTAGAAGTCAAAACCCACCAAATTTATCCAAATATAAACACACAGCACATGGACTGTTCTGCTGAATCTGGTCAAGAAACAACTCTGTGTCATCCTCCCAACCAAACCCTACCCAGCGTGTGTACAGGGAGGAGGGAGAAATGGGTTAGCCAATGATCAACCTTATGCACTTGAAGTTATTAGCATGAAATGTGTGAGCAGATGGGATTTTGGAAATGCAGAGTATTTAACTGGTGAACAAAAGCTTCCTCTTTGACCAAGACACAGGTTTAACTCAACTTTCAGTGTCACCCGGGCTTCTGGAAGCTGGGAAAGTCCGAGTTCTTCACGCAGCTAGGGAAAGCAGCCAGACCTGGCCAGGAAAATCAGCCTACCTGCCAAAGCCCTCCCTCCTCACCCTCTCAGCATTTCCATACTCAAAAGATAGCTGTAGTAACTTTTCATTACCAGTCCTCCTCTTATGCTCATTTTTCATCTCGCGATGAAAAGCCAGGCATGGAAGACTTGGAAGATTATTTTTTTTTTAACTTTAAAAAAAAACCCAACTATATAGTACTTCTGATTTAATATTTAATTTTTTAAAACATTTATTCCTGTCCCATCTCCTTCTCCAGTCACACTTTGATACTGTTTTGTTCCCATCCAGCAACTTGCCCTCTGCAGTGCTCTCTAAGCAAAGATTTATGTAAAGACCATTCCCATGAGGAAAGTGCGCTCAGCCCCATTTTGTATATGGGCAGGGCAGGGGACAGGGAATTTGAGTGATTTGCTCCAAAAATGAAAACGGGAAGTTTGTGGCAGAGCTGGAAATAGATCCCACATCACAGCTCTGTCACGTGCACGACCCCACGCCACCCCCAGCCTACCTCCCTACAGTGGGGTGATGCTCTGCAATGCTGCAAAGGCCACTCTATCACCCCATGGAGCTTCAGACAGAAGCAAGAGTCCTGACAGCAGGCAGATCTGGGGACCCACCAGGGCAGGCAGCACGCCAGCAGCGAGGGTGACACCCAGCAGCCACGGGATCAGTGATGACAAACAAGCGGAGTCTCAGGTCTAAGTCCTGCAGAGGAGGCAGCACTGCAGCCGTCCTAGGCACAGCAGGCTGTCCCCGCTCTAGCGTGACTTCCCTGCTACTTACTATTCTGGGATATTGTCCTGCTTCTGAGACTGGGAGAAAAATAGCCTCAAGTACAGCAGCCCCATTCAGCACTGCTTCCCCTCTCCTCCTCGCTCAGGTCACAAACGTAACAGGTCAGGTCACACAAAACACTAATATTAGCGGATAACAGGGCCATTTTTAAACTTCTAAATTAAACTAAATTTGCTAGGACAGGCAGGTCATTCACCCAAGTCATCCCTTGGTTTACTCTTTTTTTAGTTATTGAAATGACCCACAGCAGTGTAACCCAGCACGAAGCCCAGTCAGCACAAAAAAGCGGGATGCTGGCAGGGAAGAGCAGGGAACACGACACCTTTTCATGCATCATCTCATTCTCCATCCCAATCCACATCCTCTTCCCACCATGTAACTCCCCTTTCTCCCCAGTGTTTTCGGGTAGAGCAATGGCACCTTGGATAAAGCTGCTTCACGGGGGCATGAGGCAGCCAGGGGGCTTGCCATGCCCAGCAACACCCATAGTCTCCCAGGCACAACTCCTTCATACCCTGCATTCCTGGTACATGGACCCCTGGGGATGAGAAGAGCCATGGCGGGTCACTCTAAAAATATTCTTCTGGATACGTACTGTTGAATGACTGAGAAAATAAAAGAAGAAGCCAACAGCCTGCTGAAGGTGTATTTGCCCATACACTTTGATAATAACGGGTGTAGGAAAGATAAAAGGAGACAAAAGTCTCAAGTCCACATTACCAGAGACTAGTTCACAGTGAAAGGTCAGGCGTCTCTCCCACATATGGCAATTATTTTTCCATGGGTTGCTTCATTCAACAGCAGCAAACATAAGCTAGTCACAGCCCTTCCGCTCCCCTGATGCCACCCTACAGTCATAGTGATTTGGTGCTTTTTCAGGTCAACACAAACCCCTTACACACAAGGTAAAGGCATAAGCGGATGCTCTTAAGAAGCATTGCAGGGAAGAGAAATACAAACTTCTCCAATTTAGATCCCCTAAAATTAGGTGCATGGGATTTCCTACACCCTGCCCCTTGGTTTTATTTTCAACTAAACTAAACCGCTAGAACACTCAAGGATGACATACGCTTTTTTTTTTTTTTTAAATCATCTTCATTTAAAAATACTAACAGAGGTCACAGGGAGGAAGAACTGAACTTGACTTAAGCACAGTCAGTTTTCCTCTTCCAAGACTTCAGAGCAGTTTTTAAAAATACACATTAAATGAGAAACAGATTCATTGCTGGGAAGTTGAAGAGAAGGTGGACGGTGTGGGGAGTAGGTCATTTCAAACCTCGGAGGGAAACCCTCAGCAGAAAACCAAGAGCCAAGAGCTGTGGCTTAGCAGCAGTGGGTTTCTGGCTGAGCTGCGGTTCCCAGAGTCAACCCCCGGTGGAGCTGGGAGCAGGGGCTGGGGGGGGACAGTGCCACCACCACACCCTGCATCAGGGCCAAGGCAGAGTGAACCCCAGGTGTTTGGGCAGCCAGCCCCCCCACCCCCGAGATCCTGCCCCAGGGCTACAGGCACAGAAGGTGTGCTGGGCCGCGGCAGCAGCCCCTGCTGTCCTTGAGAGCAGAGCAGCAGAAAAAAGTGTCTCACCCTTTTTTTCTCCCTTCTCCTTAAGAGCTTGCTGCCTCACAAAGCCCTTAGTCACACTTGATTGTTCCAGTTCCTTTTGCACAAAACGCGGCATAATAACAAAATAAAACGGGGATACAGAGAACAATGAGTTCAACAGATTAATGGACAGGCACAGCCATCTTCAGCTTTTATAGCCATCAGCCCTGAAGAGCACTCCCTTCCCTGAAGCCTTTGAAATGAGCCTCAGCAGTCCTTGGACCTTGCAGGCAGCTGACAAACACACACCTTCCTTTCTCAACTAAATCCCAAAGATTCATCTTCTGGCTGTGCGCATGTCAATCTTATCATCATTATTAAAGTTTTATTGGCACAACAATGCAAACTGCGAGCACAATGCATTAACCTTGTAAAAATAACTGAGAGAAGCCATGTAATGGAAAGAGCAGGGGAAAGCTTTTTCATCTCTCTCTCCCCGAAGACGGGGAGGAGGAGGGCAGAAGCCCGCTGATTTCTCAGCAGTGCTGAGTCATCACAAAAGAGATTTCCAATCTCTCCCCTCACTCCTCAAAAACCACCCACAACTTCTTGAAGACACCTTGAAAGTACTCTCCTCCAACCCAACTCATGGACTGAAATTCCTTCCTCTAAAAGACAACACGACCCTGTTCTACTACGGCATATTCAAAGAGGAAGGCAAAAAAAAAAAAAAAAAAGAAAAAAAATTACAATGTCCAGGAAGGTAGGAAAGGTTACACTTAGCAGACAAGGACTTCTATTTTCACCATAGCAACAAGCCTATTTATAATATGGCCTACCTGCATCAAAGAGCAGCCACAAGAAGCTAAATGCAAGTCTAGTGGTCCATTCAAGCACTAAGATGAAGAAGCAGCTCACATAAGCATGTCAATGAAACGCTTCCAATTATATTACATGCACAATTATTAGCATCTACTCTGAACCTCCTTTCTTGGCTTTTTTTAACCCAGGTAAGAGCAGCAGGGATGGGGAGGGGGGGAGGGGCATTACGAAAGGTCCAGGAGCAGGGGAGGATCAGAAGTAGGCAATCCCAGCGACTCCGCTTTTAAAAGGGAGACTTCACCAAGACGCATTACAGGAGGCGGCTGCTAACTAGGATGGGAACGGGAACTTACTAATTCTTCATTTGCTTTTAGAGTGGAAAACGCACATCAATAACCACTGTTGTCATCCTCAATTTGCCAATAGAGAGTAGATACAGTCTTCACCCCTCAAACACCTGATAAAGCTCCCCATGTTTGAGAGAGATTAAATAACCAGCTTTTGGAAATGATTATCAGACTAGCAATCATACTCCCAAAAGTAATGCTCACGTGGGAGAACACACCTGCATCCATCTCCAGAAGGAGTACAGAATACTCCAAGGACAGCCATAACCCATAGGAGGACGCAGCCTGATCACCGCTCGATTCTATCATCTAGTGATACAACAAGTGGAGATCCTGACTGATCTGTCTACAGTATGATGAACACTTTTGAAAAAAAAAATTATGCTAAGCCACTCTTAAGAATCCCATATCCAGTGTGCGAGCACCTGTCTGCTGCCACTTCTTTTTATACTCCCTACATGGAAGAGCAGCTGCCTGAAGAATGGATGGCTTTTAAAAGAAGTAGAGGGAAGATCTTAAAAATACTCTTTATCTGCAAGAGGAGTGGCAGTCATTTCACTCATTCAGGTAGGAGGCTGGGGAGAATTGCTTGGTGGTTGAGAAGTGGACTGGAACAAAAAGACTCAAACAGCTAGATGGCACATAAAAGGAACTTAAAACGTTTATAACTAGTATTTAAAATATATATGGAAGTTTTTCTTAAGCAAGAACATGAACAGGTCATAGTAGAGATTTGTCACATGGACCAGAAACAGGCAAGGCTATCTCATATGCTCCCATTGCAAAGGTGCCCATAAAAACCGCAGTTAATACTTCAGCATACCCAAAAGACCAACTTATAGTGGCTGAAAATACAGTTACGTATTTCTATCATAGTTACATGAAAAATAAATCAGATAAGAACAACACGAGGGAGCTGAATCTGCAAGTGTGTTTCGGAGTCTACCACCTTACTAGGGAATTTGAATTATTTTTTTTTTTTAAACCTGAAGCAAAGGAGAGGTAATAATGAACAAGAAATGGCCTACTCAATCACAAAAAAAAAGTACAAGATAACCCCTGGTTGAAAGAGAATGCACCAAGTATTAAACAAACATTTTACCATGCAAACCTCTCCCCTGCTGAAGACATCTGCAAAACACCCATTCTGTTTTGCAAAGTATTGCTTCATAACATCTCACTTCCACTAGCCTCTCTCAACTTTCATGGAAGTCAGTGGGAGGTACTGAGGGACTGGTGGCAAGAGCAAGAAGAAATGAGCACCTTAACAATCAGCTCTGGAATTAAACCAAACTCATACAAACTCTTGTGCAATTGCTAAAATCAGGCCATGTTTCCACGATGTTTATCACACATCTGCAGTACCAGATCATCTAGCATCTATCCAGTTAGGGTGTGGGCACTCAATTATGTTCTTGTCAAATTAACAAGAGACCATGGTATGGAGTTTATGTCAGTGGCAGACGGCCAGGTGACACCTGATCTGGCATGAAGTTTGCCAGGATGCCTAGACTCCAAAAGATTTTTAAAAACCAGAAACTGGTAGATAGGTTTTATACTAGTGCAATACTTTGTTTCCTGAGGCTGCAGCAGCCCAGCTCCCTAAAAATCTGATTAGCTAGTCTATCGAGCCAAAAATTCAGTTTAGCATTAGCTATACTGTCATTTCCAGCTCTACATGCGTTAAGACAACAATACAGCCCACTGATCTAAGAAAGTGTACAGAATTGCACCCAGCTGAATATGCTGATTTCTAAATCGCACCCTTATGTAAACACAAGCTACTTTTGTGTCTAGATCGCATTTGAATGCTGTTGTTCCTATTGTACAGATGGGGAAACTGAGACAAACAGCAATTAAAGGAGATGCCTGAGGTCATGTCTTAGGTCTAGCAATCAGCAGAGGAATCTGGATTCCCAACTCCTGCTTGTATTTTTTAACCACTAAACCACGATCCTTCCCAGTTCAAGTACAGTTTCAAGTTCAAGGATTCACAACAAAAAACATAAGCAGACTTGGTTAGAGGTATATGCAGGCTGCAACAGTTCTCAAAACACAAGTAACCTTCTAAAAAAATCTAACTGTATTTAAAAAAAAATAATAATCACTGCAATACAGTCTTTAGCAGCAGTCTGAACATTTTTCCACCAGAGAAGCAAAGGAAATACAACAACAGTGACATCTAAGTACACAGGCCGATTACAGCTTTACTTTCAAAAGAGCTTTGATTGATCTTTTTTGATAGACCTGAAATAAATTAAACTAGATTGACTCACTTGAGAACGGACTGTAATCCTTTAGTCAGATCCCGGAGAACTCAAACCAAACCAGCTGTTAATTTAGGCTTTATAAGATAAAGCATGAGAAATCCAACCTGATGTACCCCAGAGCAATGGCTTACATCATCTCTGCAAGCAATCAACTTGCAGCTTCTTTTAGGAACTAATCAGTGCTCTCTACCATGTGGGTGCCAAACTTGTTTTCTACCCCTCCAGCAGACTCTGCAGCCAAAGTAGGAGGGAGAAAGAAAGAGCAAGGGACAAGAGGGTGTAATGTAAAAGATTCAGCTGCTGACTTCATGAAACACATTGTACAAGCTGTCCTGACATTGGGGGGGGGGGGGGAACAAAAAACAAAACCAACTCAAAAAACCAAACCCCACCAACCCAGTTACAATAACCATTTCAATTCAAACAATTGTTGGATCTCAGTCGAGAATAAACTGCCCAAATCAACATTCACAACTTAGAAGGGGAGAAGGAGGAGAGGGAAGAGGTGCACCCACCCGTTTCAGAAACCAGATACCAACAGACCAGGAGAGGGTCAGTTATAGCCTCACATGAAACAACAAAATAGGCAAAATGAAAGGGGGGGGGTGTGTTTCTGCTCTCCCAATCCAATAATAAAAATACACCCACCAGTTAGTTCTGTACCATCACTGTTCTGATGGGATTCTTGTTTGGAGGGTTTCTATTTTGTTGGGGTTTAAGACTGAAAGTAATCTCATCCTTGTATCTGAGAATTAGCTACAAAAAACATTGCCTCCTGGAATGCTCTGTTTGTTGAACCTAAGGGGACTGCACTAATTCAAGGAATTGTGGTACTTGCAAACTGGTTTTGTCTACCAAGGAAGAAACAGCAATGAGGTTTCTCAGATGAAGTCAACTGAAACTGATCCTTACAATAACATCAATATAACTAACAATATATGTTATAAAAACGTACATGCAACAGGCAGGACCACCGCTTTGAAATCATTCATAGAAGGAGCCTAACACAATTCAAAGGAGAAAGAAGTCAGCTTAAGAAGAGGTATGACTTGTAGTCATAAATCCTATCTAAAGGGAAAACATGGAGGCAACTCCTAGACAAAGTCTGAATTACACTAGACACTCAGTAAACCCTCGGCAATAACACCTCCAACAAGGAGAGACTTACTCCCCCTACAAGACGATGGAGTGCCCTAGCCAGGTACTTCTGGGAGGGAGAACAATGCAATCTGTGTTAAACATGTGAAAGCTCTTCTCCCAGAGAAAGCCACAGCTCTGCACAATATGAAGCTGAGGATTACTCCAGGTGCCCACAGTGGCATTTGCAGCCTCTGGGTCAAGAGGACTACTCTTAAGGCAGCTTTGTAGAGCACTGAGAGGAGACGAGAGGGAAGGAAAAGCATTGCAAGTACCGTGTGGCTTGAGCAAATTAGATCAGCTAAAATACTAGGTTGGGAGAAAACACCCAATCAACCAATAGATCCAGTAAAGCTTTGTTTTATTCCAGTTAAATTAAATCTTTTCAGCAGACTCCAAGCTGGAGCTCACTGATTAAGATGATAGTTAGCTCTTCCAATTACAGGAAGGGGACATGGCAGGGTCGTCTCAAAAGCTGTGGTGCTGTTTTATATTCTTATTCCTCGAGGTAACAATGCTGTGCAGAAACATCAAGCTGATGCAACCTATTAGCAAATATAATACCTGAATACATTTTTCTAGGCCGAGAGTATAACCAAATGTAGCAAAACACCCTTCCAGTGCCTCCCAACCAGCCCCAGCAGCCCGGTTCAGTGCAGATAAGAAACTAAGTCAGGACACAGGTCTGGTCAGCAGCGCTCCACCAAGGAAATCATAGGCAAGGGAGAGGCGATTCCAAATGCTTTAAGATACTTTTGGAGACTACCCAGGAATAACAGAGGTGGCCTCAGATGCAAGCTTACACTATGCAGTTTTAACCAGGAAAACAAGTAGATACAAGTAAACAGCATTGCCTCACACATGTCCCAGAGGCGCTGCATACTTCAAACATGCAAGCACTCGGTCATTCTCAGCACTAACAGACTCCAGCTGTGTGGTGGCTTCAGGCTTCCCCAGCCCCCTGCCTGCCCTGTCCCTCACCAGCTGACGAAAGCAACCACCAGGCAGGGTATGGGCACACACTGGCCATCAAGGAGGTGGTCCCACCTCTGACAACCATAAATCTCTACATGACGAATGGAAGCAAGAGCCCATATTAAGCTCGTTGCCTTTAACTCTAGGTCTGTCCGCATCAGCTCCTTTCAAGAACTAAATCAATTCAGCATCTTTATGTCTCGCTTTCCCCACCTGTAAAATACAACCAGCACCACCTCAAGATGTCCCCTCGGAGAGGCTAGCAAGCTGCTGGGACATCAACTAGATAAACATGGGAAGACACCTGGCTCTCCATGCCATCTTTTACCTGCTCAATTTTTCTTAGTTTAATCAAGCTCTAAGTATTATCAAGCTTCAACAGTTAATTTAAAAAAAATCTCAGCTCAAGTTTACATATATTAAACAGCCAGCAAATGTGAAGTATGAAGGGGGGAAGGAGAAGGATGGTTGAGGCAGAAACAATACGTAACTTGGCTTTACTCACTGCTTTGTGTAACTTCCTGCATAACTGAAGTAAGATCCAGCAAACACTCAAAGGGAAAAAAAAAAAATCAATAAGCAGCAGAGTAGGCAAGAGGAACATGTCTCCATATACCTCCTTCTCTATTATTTGTCTTCATCTATCTACAAACCATTCCCTCTGACCATGTCTGACGCAGACATGCAACTACTGCAGAGTGAAACCAGCAGCTTGCAATACAGCTGCAGGACAACACAGTGTCTCCTCTCCACACCCATTCGTAGCACGTGGAAGAACATCTAACAAAGCCCAAACTTTGGGATAGATTCACAAAGCCCTTCAGCCTTGAGCTAAACAGGGTCAACTTCTGTCTTCAGTTAGGAAGGGCACAACTCCCCCTAGTTCCACCCCAGAATAAACCTGAGCCTTTTTTATTTGAGATTATTTCCTTGAGACTGTGGGGCTCACAGAAAAAAAAAAAAAAAAAAAAAAAAAAAAGTTCAATCCACCATCTCCTCAGGGGGCAAAGGCACAACCACACACAGGTATTTTACACTGTTTCTAGGGAATCTGACCTTCTATCCAGAGACATTCTAAACAGGACCTTGCTTACTGCTCAGGGAAGCAATTTGAAAGAAATAAAGAAAAACAAAATGCTGGGGTTTTTTTTCTCTAATCCCAGAGCAACAAATATTTAAGGAATTACTTCATAAAATATTATTCAGTTTTGGTTTAATTAATCTAAGTAACAAGACTGCTACTGTTGTCTTTGTAGGAACCACAGTTGCCCACAAAGTAAGAGTCTAGAGGCAGGGTTTATAACTATGCTTAAGCCTGCAATCCGGAGTGGCTGACAACGTTATATTAGAGTTACAGATCACAAAATCATAACGAATCCTTCACACAGTACCATCCAGCGTTTGAGACATTGCTGCATTACATAGATTGGCACAGGCAGTTCGTTGTGCAAGACAGGTTGCAAAAAAGTTTGATGCAAACTTTATACCCTTTTATTTGTCTAACAGCAGTGCCCAAAGGCACCACCAGAGAACAGAGCCCTTTTGTGCTAGGTACTGTACAAACAAGAGTGAGAAAGACTGACCCTGCCCAAAAAACAGATGGGAGTGAAGAAGGGAGGCACTGAAAAGGGAACCTGTTTAAATGAGACCTCTGAAATGCAACATAGATGCTAAGTAACACATTGCTGCCCTGAGTGGGTAACCAACTGAGCTAAGTAACCAAAAACCAGTTTCCTGGATCTCTTCATCAAAGACTGGTCCAGGTCCCAGTTAAAGCAAGTGTCCCGCTGCAAGCATCTCAGGAACTTCCTACAACATAACCAAGTACTTCCATACACCAAACCTGCAGCCTTTCCAAGCCTGGTGACTATGAAATAACACGAGAAACAAATGAGCTGACTTTGTTCTGCTGGAAAGTTGGGTCCCTCCCCTCGCCAGGGGAATTAAACTCCTGTTTCTAGTACTGGAGGATAAAGATTAAGCATCAGGTTTCAGAAATCATGGCACTTTCAGCTACAGGAAGAGCTGCCAGCAGCTGAGACATAAAAATCACTTGTCTCAGGGTTGTGGTCAGAGTTAACATTTGGGGGTATTTTCACAGACAGTTAAGGAGGGAATGCTTCCCTGGCAGATTTATTAATCTGTAAATGCTGGCTGAAGACACCAAGCGGTTTGGAGCAGTGGAGTCCCAGGGAGATGGATTAGCAAGAAAAGTATAGATGAGGTAACCGTGGGTGCATAATGCTAATTAAATATAGCCTGCAATTTATAAAATGGGTTTGTCTATGTAAAGCCACATTTCTCACCACCAATCACAAAAGATCAAGTAAAATCCCCTTCTACAGCACATAGGTGGTTATACACTTATTAATTGGAACGAACCATCAGAAGGTGTTTACTGTGCCTATAAACCATACCCCCCACTCTTGTGAAAGCAATGCTACCTCACCAACAGACTACAGTCCTGATGCCCACAGCGCACAGCAAGCTGTAAAATGAAAATAAAATCTTCAGGCAGGAGAGAGTCCCTTGCAATCAAAAGAAACAGGCATGCAGCAAAATAGTATAAAACAGGCAACAAACTTTCTCTTCTAGCTGCCATTAATTTCATGCCTATCAACAAAATTAGTTATTTTGTTGCTCATTTTCTGTGTAGTCTTTTGTTTTCCAACCCCAGTGAGATAAATTACAACACAGTATAGCCTGCATCACCCCAGCCCATGGGCCCCAATTACACACAAGCCACCTTGATCACTCCAGCGTGTTTTCAAGAAATCACATGTCCTTTCTACAATCGTTCGTGCTTTGCTGGACATACTCAGTTGTGCACTAGATACAGAAAGTCTCCTCTACTTCTCTACTTTTCAGGAAGATGTCAAGATGACAACAAACCATTCCAAAAGGTGTTTATGGTCACACCTCAAGTTAAACTAGAAAGCACCACTAGATCTTTATTAAGCATCACCAATAATTGATTGACAGCTTTAGTTCTCAAGACAATATTATCATCAAGAGTTTGATGAAATTAGGGATGTGTAGAGTGAAACACTGTCCTTCAGAAGTTAGTCTACCATTAGGAAGGATCCTGCACGAGTATGATGGGGTGGAGGGAAGTAGTGACTGAACCATCTGCACTGGATCTGCCTTCTGCTTTCTTTTGGATGCAATATCTTTCGTCACTACTCTTTCCCACTAATGACTACTTGACAGGAACAAACAACATTGCCATTTCTCAATTTTATCATAAGGCTGAGAGAATTTGATGATTTTAAACAGTACAAGATCTTGGGAGCATGATGCTAGGAAAAAAAACATTAGCTTTCACCTTCAAGAAGAGTTTTCCACTGCTCTCAAACATATAACACTGCAAGTTTTTATGCTTGGTAAATTTAAAAAGCACCAGTTCTTCACTTCCCAAACCTTAATTCATCAACCGCCAGCTGAGAAATTCAAGGCTCATGCTTATTTTTTTTCTTCTTCACTGTGTATTTTTTATAGGCATTATGAAGCAAAAGCATTATTGAAAGTAAATAAAATTCAAAGAGTCTCTTGTATTAAAAGTTAAATAATTCCTTTACTTCTTCCAATGTAATTCTTTAAAAGTCTTATATGCTTATTTGCTGATTTGGCAAGATATTAGACGTACAGAGTCCTGAGGGAAATGGCTCTTCCACCAGTTTCAGACTTCTCAAGCATCTTAAAGTCAGACCTGACCTTAGAGAGCTTGCCTGAAATGTTCGGCCTCCATCCAGTTCATGTCATGGTCAAGGGGAGGAATTTTACTCTACAGTAGTTGTCAAGCACTTTTACCACTTATCTAGCTTAAGGATCTAACTAGCAACGGGACTTGCAAACAGCAAAATTAAGAACTCTAGAAGCTAGGCTGAATGCTGCTGATAAAAACCACAAAGCCAAGAACTCAATTGCAAAGTAGGCTAAAGAGCACAAACTCAGAGATAAAAAGCCACTCTCGCTGTAAATAACAATGATAACAGAACCACTAAAGCAGAAATCAAAACCCTATGTACTTTGCATGTGGTTTTTGACAGCAAACCAATTCATTTGGTTCCCCTCAATTCACACACCAATGCAACCAATATTTTGCATACTGACTGGGGGAAAAAGAAACCCATAACGCAATACAGACTCCAATCACACTGTCTGACCGCAGAACAGCATACAAAAAAGTAAAGTCAATACAGAATATTTGTCAACAAATACCTTCAAACATAAGATACATGCAAAAAGTTGCTTTACAATATTCATGCTAGCTAGCTTGAACTTTTCCCAAAAAATGAAGAGTTAGGTTTCCAGCAAGTCTACCTCAGCAGTACTGCCCACCCTGTATACTTAGAACATGTTTTTCTTTTATGCTTTAAAATATGCCGTCTACCAGAGAAGTCAGAGGATGGGAAAACACTAAATATAAGCAGCAGATATAAGTTGATACTGTTGTTAGAACTATTTGCTATTCTATTCCCTGGCATGTTGTGCTATTAGGGTATTTTTTTTCTTTTGCATTTATGTTTGTTTCTTGTTAGGAAAAAAAAAAAAAAAAACAAACAAACACCACACAACAAATAATCACAGCATTGCACATTTCCAGATAGACTTTGAAGTTCACACATTATTGAGGTAAAATTCACAGCCCTGTTGCTGAGATTTGGTTACAGGCAGCTCCATAAAAGCTGAATTGCTACGGTAATAGTTCATCACCTTTAAAAATAAACATATTCTATTGTTATAAAAATGGGAGTTTAACATATAAAAATTACAATAGGTTGGCCAACGGCAGCAAGATCTGCAATCTACTCCAAAACAACTCACAGAAATGGTAGAATCTGTTTTAACCCCAAGACCAATCTCAAGGACAAATATTTTGTGTGAGCACAGTCTCTTACAGTATTATAAGTGCAATAAGCAGAGTCCTTGGTAGTGTATGTGGCCCAAGCCTTACGCATTCATTTTCTTGTAATTTTTGGTTGGACCATAGAGTGCTGCAGCAGGAACAAGCTATGGTAGCACAGGAAGAAGAAAACAACAACAACCACCAATTTTAAAAACCCACAAACCAAAACAGAAGAAGAACCCCACACATTCCTTAGTAAAACTGCATTTTAAAACCTCAAAATATCCAGTAGGTTATAGCCATACTGATTTGGACCATCATTCTCCATGAGATTGCTAGAACTAATACATTTTTGCTTAAACTTTAAGAGGAAAGACAAAAATAAAATAAAATGTGCATGTGGTTAGGGGGAAACAAAGCCTGAAATGTGTCATGCAATCTGGCTTCTCATGGCTACCCCGTTCCAAACGCTTCTGAGAACATGAAACCACAATGCCCTAATGAAAATTCTTTCATATACATAATTATTGAATACAATCAGCATCTGGTAGGAGAGAAAAGAAAGAGAAATCCAAATACACAGCTCCCATCCTGACAAAGAGTCAGCTGGCATTATCAATCAGCAGCTTATGTTTTTACATATGATTTTGTTACGAAGTCAAAAAAAAAAAAAGAAAAAAGGAAAAAAATACCTTCAGGGGAAGAGAATATTAAAAACAAAAAACCCACACACTAAACACCACACCCCAAACCCAGTTCTTTCATTTTATCCAGCTCTTATTTACTTTAACCCCACTCCTCCAAAGTCCTTTCCACCTCAAGACAGCACATTTTCCAGAATACGGAGAATATGACCTCCTGCCTCAGGCCAAGCATTAAGGAACCAGTGTTACTCCTGTTTCATAGATGGACAGACTGAGGCAGAAACAACCAGCCTAAAGGACAAAGCGGTTTGTCTGTAATATTTGATAGCCATCTCAGCCCTTTGGGTTCAACAACTTCTGCATCCTTCGTCCCATTTTAAAACAACACCACGTCCAAGACCCTTATCAGCTGAATGATGTTTCTTAAGGGACAGTCACAGTTTATTACATCCCTATAATACACACATTCAATACTATCTATACTCCCCAAATTATGAGTGAATCCTATATCAGCACCTAGGATCCAGCAGACTTTCACATCATTTAACAAACAGTGACCTTTTAATTAAGGATAAACCAAACATTCCTGTGCAACGCACACACATCTCAAGAGACAAAAAGACCCTCAATTCCTCTTGTTTGCACTTCAGGTTTACAAAAAAAAAACTGAACAAAAACAATTTTATAATTAAATAAAAAGTATTAAACAATTCTAAGGCACAGCAGCTGGCAGGCCCGTTTTTCGGACTTAAAAAAGAATGACCCACAAGGGGAAAAAAAAGAAACCACTCATACACACACTCTCACACACACAGTGTGTCTCACTGGGAAATCCAGACACATTCTCAAAGGCAGACATTGTGAGAGATGAAGTTACTAGGCAGGAAAAACAGTTGCTAAGTCTGAATATTTGGTTATTCTCAGAGCAGGGATTAGAAGAGGAAGTGTTGACAATGTAAGAGTAGCTACCATGAAGTCCCCAGAGCTTTTTAGTTGTCCCTGCTGATCCTGCAGCAAGGGGAGGGGTGAGTGATGGGGCTCGCCCACAGTGACAGTGCCAGAAACAAGCTTGTGTGACACTCACAGCATGTTATACGTTGTCATTTTGATACAGATTCTTCCAGTCTCTCCAGAGGGACCTACCTACAGGCTTAAATAATACTGGTACACCTCAATGTCATGGTACAGTGAATTACACTGCTCCTTTTACCATTACCACATAGCTACATCCAAGAAAAGGAATAAAACACCTTTTTGGCAGCACCCCTATGTCCTCATAATGCGATGGACGCATGCATTAGACCTAAGGCCTTTTAAACAACTTGGAGCTAGATCTCTTTGATCCTGTCAAAGCAAACCTTTTCCAACTTGTTCTCGGCGAGACTAAATGGACTTTCAGGACAAGACAGACACAAGCCCTAACTGCCAAAAAGGCTGATGGATCTCTCTTCACTATGATGAAGTGCTGTGCATTCAGAGTCTCAAGTACAGAAACAAAATTGTTTGAAAATATTATTAATAGCTTAATTTTAACATATATCAAAATGAAATCGTGCCTTCCAAAATTAATATGCTTTGAAGTATAGGTGACTAGAAAATGAAGACCACTTCTTTCCCCTGTACTTTCAATAAAGTCCTACAGAATCATTTTTGTTACTGCAGTGAGCTTTCAGGTGTACCACAAACAGGAATTACTAGATTTCCCAAATTCTACACATCAGCAGCTGGTTATTTCACCCCAGCTCCAGCAGCCTCTACAAGTATCACAAAATTACTATCTGACCTCAATAGCCACACTTGGCAGCCCAGTCCTTGCGACAGGTTCCCTTCTCCATGTTATTTGCTACCAGGAATTGCAAAAGTATAGCAGAGCACTGTGATGACAAGAGGGAAGCTAGCAAATACACAGTAAGGCATGCACAGGGAAAGATGGATGCAAATAAGAATGCTGCCCCTTTATTCGCTACTTTAAGTTTTGTGGAAAGGGCCTTAAATGAGTAACACAAGAAAGGATGATTTTTTTTTTGTCCAAAATGAGACAGAACATGTGCATGAGGGTTAGCTTTGCTGGAATCCACTGAAGACCACAAACAACAGTCAAGTACACTCATTGTTCAACCCCTCCGTCTTGCCAAAGCAATTCCTTCGCGAGATTGTTCCCTTGTATCTTCCTCGGCATTTGACAACTGCCTAGCGCACACATTTTAGGTATTAAACCAGTAAATAAGTAGTGACAGCTTCTTAGGCCATTATTGTACAACATCCACATCCTCTGGAATACGTCAATCAATCTGCCTGCACAATGCGGTGCTTAATTTTCTTTTAAAATAAGGAAAGCCGTAGCTGGAAAACCTCTGAATAAGCACACATTAAATACATCCCACAAAGCAATCACAGCACTAAGAACAACCGCGAGGAAGTGATCAATCCCTGCCCTCTCCTCACAAAGGAAAAAAAAAAAAAAAGAGAGAGAAAAAGAATAAAAAAAAATCTTGCCCCTCCTTTGCATTTTGACAAATTTTTTTAAAAACCCAAGAAGTTGAGGGGGAAAAAAAAAAATCAAAACAATTATCCACACTCTCTGTGGCAGTCAGTAAAAAAAAAAACCACAAAACAAATAAACAAGAAAATGCTGCTTTCAATTTCTATATATTTCCTTCTCAATTGGAAAGATCAATAGTTTTAAGACAAATACTACACCTTCTTTCTGCTCCATATGTTTCTCTTATTGGTTCATTTATACAGGGTTGTTCTCGTATGAGCAGTTAGTACATCTTTTTGTCATTTTAGCCTTCCCCAGCCATTAGCGTTAACCGCTGAGACGGTGCGGCTCTCCTCTGCCATCCTGCCTGAGCACTGCATCTCTCCCCAGCCCTTCTCCCTTTGACTAATGTTCACCAACACTCATACATCATTCCCAAATTGGTCCAAATGAATTAAACACAGCTCTGCTTAACATTACGAGATTTAAATGGATTTTCTCTCTGCAGGTCTGCCCCATAATTGGGTTTATCCATCTTGTTGAAGTACAGTTTACACTTGCTAACATCACGCCAATTCAAGCTACATTTTCTGCTCCAGTGGCAGGAGTGAAGCAGATTTGTCATCGGATCATAACAGGTAATTCAAACAACAATTAGTTTGATGACGGCCCGTATGTCAATGTCTGGTCCCAGTCAGCACTGCTCACACCCGCTGCTCTCTGTACACTAAGATGAATTGTGCTTACAATTCTTCAGTTTCAATCGACAAATACCTACTGGAAAAAAGCTGGATCTCAATTGACACAAAGACATCCCGTTGCCCAGCGAGTGCCCTGGGAGGAGAAGGCCCAGGAAGAGCTGGACGGTGCAAGCTCCTCTGCGCTCCAGCTACACTGTGGCTAATGGCAAAAGCTGAAGGACTGGGGTTTGCACTGCATTTGCCCAAGACGTCCCCAGCACTTCGTAAACATCTTTCACTCACACACACAAACCTCACACCAGTTCCCAAACTCAAAACACTGCAGCCTGTGAGGCAGGCACAAGGTACCCTTGCTTTGTAGCCCTGCAAACTCAAGCAGAGGCAAGTCTAGGTGGATGCCAAAATGAGACTATTTTCTGGTAGGTGCCACATCCACAAACCCACCAAGTGTTTGCAGGGGCAATTACAAACAGCTGAGAGCCACTGCAGATGAAGCTGAGCTTCTCAACCTGGGTAGCCAGCACTAGAAAGCTTTAGCTTCAGATTTTGATATATTGGGAGACATAGGGAAGTCCCACGAGTCCCAATTTTTAGCGAAAGGCTTCAGATTCTAGCTCACATAATAACATTCAAAATATTTGCAGGCAAAGTCATGCGTTCTGAGTTCAAAAATACCATGCATTTCTTGGAGGGCTGATTTTGCCAATTAGACAAGCCATAATTTGCCTCTCCAAATCTGTTCAAGAAAAATTGCTTCAGATAATAAAAATTAACATTTTCTTAGGGCCAAGTAAACCTAATTTCACATTCATGTTTTTCAGGTCCATTCACAATTATAGGGTTAGCTGGGAGAGATTCAAACAGCCACATACATCACTGTCTATACTATTAACTATGAATGAGATCAATCCCTTGGCTAGTTTTCCTCTTACTCTGTTTTAAAGGAAGAGAAAGAAAAATCCCCTTCTAACAGATTTTCCACACTATCGTTTTGTCTCAAATTATATACTAACATACAATGCTAGTTGCTGTACATCCTTTAACTGAAAAATCCAGCTAGCTGGCTGAAAATGTAGGAAGTCTTTTCATAATTAGAAAAAGATCTCCACCAAAAGAAATCAACATTTAGATAGAAGTCTTGGTTTAAAAATTAAAACATACTTAATGAGCAACAAAGATATCAGTGACTAAAGATTTTCAAAGCCAATACAAGAACACCATAAAAACCTCTTTAACCTAAACATTGTAAAGAAGATGATTAAGTTCAGATCAAAAAGTAGTTAAAGTAATGATATATAAAATATTCTCCTTCTGGACGTGGCAAGGGGAAATTCTGCACAGATAGAAAGCAGGTTCACTAAAACCTTACTGGAACACATAATTCTGTTTCTCTACACTAAATTTAAATAAGATACAAATCAGTACCCTGAAAAAAAATTACAGTATTCTGTGTGCTACCTCTGGTTCACATTTTCTGTTCTAATACCATCACTGCCTTTTGTGTGCCCTCCCACCAAAAAGTTACAAGTACTATTTTCACTTTCATCTTTTTTTCTTATTCTGCTGCATGATTTATATATGGAGACAAATCAGACTCATCACGGCCTGATGCTCAGCTGAAATAAGTCATGAGAGGGCCACTGGGGGGGTTTTGTTGGTTGGTTTTTTTTGAAGCAGAGTTACGACAGCTCGCACAATCTTTGGACAACATACATTTAGCAATTCTACATTTGTTTTTTCATCATGCTGGTATTTCAGTATAATTCTGAACACTGGGAAAGGCTCCAAGTGTCTCAGGTCACTTCGCAAAGTACAGTTGGCATCAATCCCACAGGTCATTCCCTTGGAGGGCTTCCCAACATCTCAGGAGCACCCAATCAAAACCTCTAAAACTACTCAAAGACATCAGTTCCCACACAAACCCATCATCTGGTGATTTGTGCCTGTCAAGTTCTGTAGAAAGAAATCCTGATGCCTCATATTCAGCAGATTAATGGGTAGAAAGAGAACACAGCATCTCTGCCACACTCCCAGTGCTTGACCCAAGCGGGCTGGCCAGGGAAGAGGTAGCAGCAGACAAGGCTGTGGCAAGAATCAGGACCCAGTTTTGCAACCGTTAACTCCTGTCCCACTGAAGGCTGTGGGTATGGGGCAATGTCCCCAGGCCAGACCCTTATCACCCGTATCTGCAACGAGGCAACAGGAGCTACTTGTGCCCTTGTGCAAACCAGCCACTTAATTGCATGGCGGCTGGGGAGGGGGGGGAGCGAGATCGTAACAGTGTGTTTATTTTTGTCAAGCTGGCAGGGGAACAAGGCACAGGTTTGCACGTGAGAGAAGGGCAGGGGTCACATCAGGAAAAAAGGAATAATGACTTCTAGGTTTGGGCATCGCCTGGCACCCCAGAGCCAGCAGATTCCAACTCTTCCAGCTACTCATTCACAGCCAGGAAATACCGTCTCTCTCAGTCATCACTCAAAATAATAAATACGTATTTATAAATTGCATGCAGTCTGTTCCCCTTCCACAGGGCTGAGCAGAGCTGAAATAAGAGCAACACAACCCCCTAATCATCAGAATAGCTGTAAAACCAAACGGGAACCACAAGTCCCACACAGGCAAGCTCAAATAGTACCAGGAAGCATCACCAGGCATCCAAGAAATTATGAAGACAACTGGAAAGTTTCTCAAAACTTTAGATCTATTCTGTCTTCCAAAACAGGGAGAGGGAGACCTTTCCCGGGTCATAATCCCTCAAAAGAGGAGACTTCCTACTCCATCACCAAGCAGGCTCTGCTCCAGCCATGGAGCACAGGTGTCAGGTTGACGCCCTGGCATAAAAGGAGGTCGGTGCTGCCGGCCCCGTGGACTCAGCACTGGGCAACGCACAGCCAAAAGCCTACGCAGCGAGCAGGAACTGAGCGGAGCACCTAATAAGTGGATTTTTTTTTTCTTTAATTTAATAAGTCTCAGCTATCACTAGCAGCCAGTGCAAAGCCTCAAAGCCAAGCAGAATAATACATCCTCAGGCTTTTGTATCCCAGCTTGCCCTGATGGCTTCTGTTGCAAATCAGTTGTCATAGCTAGAGACTGGACTTGAGAAGCCGATTAAACAAAGCTTGCCCTGCTCCTGCCTGACGCAGCGCTCCCTCGTCCAGCTCCTCATTAACGGGCTCATGGATATCCACTGTGACTGCTAACTCTACTGGCTATTGAAGGGCATGCACCATGCTGGCAAGAGGCCGGATCTGAAAAAAATCCAGCTTTTCCAAGCAGTCAGAGCGGTGTCGCAGAGCCGTGTGGATTGCTGCGCTGGAACCGCTCTCCCGTGGCGGGTGAGCTCAGGCAGCCAGTGATGGGAGCGCAGCTGAGGTCAGTCTGCTTGGAAAAAACAGAGGGCACTGGACCAGCAGAAGGGCCATCACAGCTTTGAAGGTTTGCTGGTACTGCTGTCCTCTGGCAAAGTCCCCAAGAAACCAGCCTTCCAGTGCAGAGGGACTCAACTCAGACATGGAGAGCATCCATATCCCTGTGCAAAGAGCCTTGGCCAAGAGCTGATCAAACAGACACAGCGGTAAAAGTAGGTCCTACTTTCAGGGAAAAGCAGAACATTAGAGACAAAGGGTGGTATACATTAGCCCTCTTTAAAATAATAATGATACTAAAAAAAAAAAAAAAATCTCCATAGAAAACTCCCATTGGCTTCATTAAGGCCAGGATGTGACCCAAGCTTGTGGAGTTGCCCTGAGGGAAAGGATTTAGTCTCACTCAAGGGATGCCAAAAAATTTAGCAGAGCATCCATAATCACCCTGAAATGTTCTCTACTAGCAAAGCATAACGGGTTTATCATTTATTTCTCAATTAAGTGGTGCTTAAGTTGACCAGGGAGTGGATTCCTATTGTACATTGATTAGCCAATAAAAATACATTAAAAAGTCAGACTACAGACAAGGAATGTCATCCCTCTGCCAAGCGAGGTGTCCTCTTGGACAGGCGGCTGTACCTTCTCTCAACCTCTCTGAGCAGTTCAGCTCTTGTGCAAAATGCTTTTACACCACGAATGAATTCCTAATGCTACTTGTAAAATTACTAGGCACAGCCTTGTTAAACATTCATTTGGAATTAAGACAATAGATTTAAAACAAGAAACAAAACAACAAAGCACGTGAGCACCAAGTGCTACGCTGCATCAAAGCTAAACAAACAGAATAGTCCCTCAATGACTTATTCCCCCCACCGTTACTCCAGACCGTCCAGCCCCACTCTCTGCACTCACAGCATCCCACAGATCAATAGCAAGGCTCACTGACTGTAATGGGAACAGGATCACACCCCTTTCCTTCCAGGACAAAAGGTACAATGACTACAAGCCATTAAGTATTTTGTGGCACCATTCAATGGCTGTATTTATGCCATATACGTAGTTATGATTATCCCATGGAATAATGTTCATTTATTTCAGCAACACTCTGACAAACTATATTTATGCTGCACCTTTGGCCTCCTTGCTTGAACTCTGCTCAGCAATGTCGCTCAGCTGGGACTACTTCTAACATACAAACCCTCCAAACAGCTTTCAAACCACCAGTGTTTCTTGGATATTGTTTTGTTTTTATCTACTACAAAAGGGCATTTTCTCGCTCTCCATCCTTCCACCCTCCTCCCCTTCTCCTCTTCCCCCTCAAGCTGTTGGCCAAAGAAAATCAAGGATTTTAAGTTACATTGCTTGCATGCCCTCTGTGAGCATGTGGGGTTGGCCCAAGAAGCTGCATTCCACCACCCAGCTGGGGAAACCGCCTGGCAAACCCTGGCAGAGAACCCGAGAACCCCATCGCTACCTGCAGCCTCCCAGGAGCTGCAGGGGTGCCTAAATGACCACCTAGGGATGTCACTTTAAAAAAGTGGCCTTAATTACAGGCATCCCCATACTGCACTCACACAACAGCTTCCCTATTGTTCCAGAATTGCAGGTTTATGGACAACCAGCAGAATAAATATTAATGCTACTTCTGTACTTCTCACAGAGAAAAAAAGGCATAGATACATACCTACATTTTAAATGTATCTATATACGCATGCACACAGACAGATGTTTATAAACCCCTTTGCTGTAAACAAAAAGGCTGGCTGGCTGAAGGTGTTATAAATGCCCTTCAGAGCTCATTTAGTCTGGTCTGCATAATGTCACCAGTGAATTTGCCACTTGTAAATATTCCAAATTTACACCAATAAAATCTTCGCAGCAACCAGACAGCTCTATATATATGTATACGTATCTATCTATGCACGGAGCCATTAACATCCATTCATGGTTTGTTATTCTTGTGAAAGATCCATAGGGGAAGGGAGGGAACAAGAGGGGAAGTCCAAACCATGTGCCCTCACAAAGGACACTGAGCACTCAGTGAGCTGGGAAAGTGGAAGCTCACACCCCAGCGACAAGACAGAGCCGCCCCACACCACTTTTCTTCATTTCAAAACTGAAAGCATGGCAGAGATGAGAACGTCAAGGAGCAGGGAGATAAATGTAGAAACTGAGGTCGTGTCATGCTCTCATAAAAGGCCGGGATACACCTACAGAGCCTTCCTTATGACTGCCATATAAACATTACACTGGGGCTGTGTACAGGAGATTAAACAGGAGGGGAGGGAAGCTTCGTATGTGTCATGCTACCAAAGGTTATTTTAGGATCAGCTTAGAAGCTGAGTAGTGGGTGGCAGCTGATTATATTACCACAGGCATATTTAAATATCATGGGCCCAAACTCTCATCAGGATCTTTCACAAAGGGCTGTAGCTACACCGTGACTTGAGCTTGAAACTTGGCCCTCGGAGCAGCCCACTTGCCCAGGGCTGTGGTGACCCTTCCCGGGTGTGAGCTCTCCCTCAGAGCAGGACACAGCCACTGGCACAAGCAGTTTGGCTTAAAGGCCCCGGTTTGTTCAAGGAATAACATCAAAGAATATACCTGAGCCTCCAGCAGGTTTTTCCCAGCATGGACCACCCCGCTGTACCATGAACCACAGTGAACCATCATGAGCACACAGTATACCTGCGGACAGAGCACACGCGGGTACCACACAGGCAGTCCCACAGCCATGTCATCACCAAGTTTTGTTGTCCCACCAGCCAACACCAAACCACAGTTTACCTGCCTCTGTGCACGATAAGTCTCAGAAGAAGCTCAACCACTACTTTCAGAATTCCAGCTGTCAGTGGATCACATCTTGATGGTAACTCTGCAGTTGAAGGAGGGCTCTGGAGGAGCACAGTTCAGCTCACCATGAATTCAGAAAACTCATACGCAAGGGACTTATCTCTGCTCACGTAAGAAACATCTCCGTTCTCCCACACAAGCATCTGCCTTCACAACCGTGAGCCACGAGAACAACACTACCTGGCCATCGAGACATGCCCATGGCTTTAGATCACCAAGCAATGCTGCAAGTCCTGTCTTTAAATGGCCTAATACCAGGTGACTTGGAGGAAGCCACACAGCAGGTTCACACCAAGGGTGACCACTGAGCAGAGCACCCAACGGCAGTGCTGTTCTCACAGACAGACAGACAGGCCCTCCTCTAAATAAGATACTCCTAAATTATAAGAAAATAATCAGACACTCAATTCTCAAATGTCATGACCTCAAAGTTGCAGAAAAAAAAATAATCTTACATATACACACACACGTACATACTTAATATATGTAGACACACATATAAGTATATATTATAGGTATTATATTAATAGATATTATATTGATATTGGTGTTACATAGATTCTAGATGTTTATATATATTATTATTGTTTGTGTGTGTATATATATACACACACACCAGATATTAATATTTTTGCTATCAATCACTTCCAGATTTCTGCACCAAACCCCTGGTTCATAACCAGATCTATTTAATTGTTTTCAAGGCTTACAACACTGTTTTGCAGTGCTGCCTGTATAAAAGCTGCAAACATTTACTGAAGCTTTTAAAGAGAGCTTTATGTGAAAAATGAACTGTTACCCTGAAGAGCAGCTAATTATACCTTTATAAATTTGTAGCTGTTAAGCCATCCAAAACCAGTCATTTTAATTCAGATGTAGTTCCTCT
This sequence comes from Falco biarmicus, assembly GCF_023638135.1. Classification (NCBI taxonomy): domain Eukaryota; kingdom Metazoa; phylum Chordata; class Aves; order Falconiformes; family Falconidae; genus Falco; species Falco biarmicus. The sequence goes on from NC_079296.1 coordinate 21,977,210, forward strand.
GCCATTTTTAACTGCTCCAAGATTTTGGTACCTATGACTACACCGATGGGCTTATTTGATTAAAACCCAGTAATCCTGCTGCAATTCTTGGATGAACCATTCTGTTTGCCAGGTTTTGCAGGCACAGAACTGTAAATGAAATCTAAAGTCTAGGACTCAGTTTGGGTGGGCAATGCCCCTTCAAGTTGTAAAAGCATTTGAACCACACCAGATGTTAACAGCTCCTCTGGCTTCGTTATCTAATAGGACATCACTTTGAGCACAGTAGGATCATTCCCCTGGTTTCGACCCTGTATGCGAGTTAGAATCAGCTAATACTGGACCTGGGTCTTCGTCGGGATCAGGGAGAGCAAGATGCCAGGCAATGCCCACCTTGCCTGTTTAAGCACCCAGTAAAGAAACTAATCTTGCTACCTTAGCAGAAAGGAGTTATTTAGTTGCACAAAAGGGGCCTCCAGTGAACTCCAAGATGATCTACCCCACATAGCTGCTATTCAACAAACTAAACACAAGGTATGCTGTAGTAACTGTACATAGCATAGAACAGACTGAACAACACAAATTTCTAAGGCAGGTACATAATGTTACTAACAAAATAACAAAACAATAGAAACAGGTGCAAACAACAGAAACTAATGCAAGCTATATTAGTAAATACTGTGAGGAAAACCATATCAACACCATTCTCATCTTCCATTAGTTCAGTGTGTATACACTCATTTAAAAAAAAAAATTACCTTTTAAAAATTATCATCCAAGTAGAAGGAGGAAATTACATCTTTCACCCATAAAGTTTCATCTGTTTCAGCAAAATTCACCAACTGCAAAGAACCACCAAAGAACCACTAACCTACATCACCTGCCAGAAAGAAATAAGATCACCTCAACAGTTTGCAATTTAGAGGTTAATCTACTTAAAGTTTTAGGACACATCACTACTCATTATCTTAGTGCAAGTACACCCTTCGGCAGGAGAAGGTCACACTACCTACCGAAGAGACCACCACCTATCTCCAGTGGACCACACTGTGACACCTCATTGAAAGACTATTTTTAGCCACCTTCCCAACAGCTTCAAATCAGTGAGAAACATTTCTTTCCATAACTTCAAATTAACCTTTATTAAAAGAACTCGATTGTTTCTCCAGTATAAGCCAGGTTGCCTGACAGTATTTGGAAAGTAACTGATCTTCCTCTGAGCTCCCGTGCACACACAGTTATGTTGGTGCATAAACAAGACAGGGAACTACCAATTCCTCTCGATCAAACAGTTCCATACCTGAGACTCCTGCCATGCTACTCAGCTGAGTTACTGCTCATTGAAAAAGAACAGCAAGTAACTTCTGACCCATTTCACAGGCAAGGGCCGTTTTCTCCCCTCCTACATAAACTGAAATGCCAAATACCAAACCTATTTGTAGCAGTCAAGATTAGTTCTAACAGGTGAATCACCAAGAGGATAAACTGATCTGAACATTTATCTAACTACTAATAATCATTCCTACTTATTGGTTTGTTGGACCCCAAATGCACGGAGTACTTAAGATAATAGAGAAAGTTTGATCCTTGCCTAGAGGAACTGCCATGAGTAGAAAAGGAACCAAAGAAAGATGAAACTGCAAAGGAAACCAATCTCCATTTGCAACCGCTTGTGACAGCAGGGATGTGGAACTTGGCTTTCATTCTGCACAAACCTCGCTCTTTTAACCTTTACTGGAATTAACCCAAAGGAAGATGACCCATTGCTAGATATTCATGCAGTTACACCAAACTTTAAGTCTCTGAATCAATGTAACAGAATACCAGAAGGAGATGCCTTAACAGACTCTAAGACCTCATCCTCTTGGCTTTTATTGATGTTCTTACCATCTTAAGAGGGTCACCCTGGAGACGTGAGACTGTAGGTGACCTTTGGAGCCTACACACATGTTCAGCTTCACAGAAAAGAAAACTGGAGTGTCAAACAGCCAAACTCCCTTGTTTTTTCTCCTACCAAACAGCGTACCCACATGAACATACATCTAATGCAACTTATTGATTGTATCAGGGTGCAGCGGGGGTTGGTCATCACTAGCACCACAAACCAGCACAGTGTCCCCGTACCTCAGTTCCATGCAAACATTCAGGTTTAGCTGTGATCACTCTGAAGGCAATCAGTGTGCAAGATTGTTACCAACCAGCTTCGTGCAGCTATACCTTGAAAAGTGACTCCATGAAAGTGGTATGAGGGTGAGGTAGGGAGGAAAGAGGAGTGTAGTGTTTATTTCCTTTTAACTTTCCATTTCATGTGTGTTCAGCGCCATGTCTGAACATGTTCAGACATTTCTTCTCCTCCCCACTTACCCTTCTTCCAAATGCCTGTCCTACAAATTATATCTGGGATCTAAAAATTAAGCTGAATTCTTGCTTTCTCTTTCTTATGCACACAGAGTAATACAGAGACTTTGCAATCCAAATTCTGCACTTGTGTACACCTGCGTTAACCCCATTGTCCTCAAGTTATTCCCTTAACAATGGCTGTGGGTTTGTACAGGTGTTGAACAAGCCCCATAATTGGAATTTAACAAACAATTCCAACAGCAGGGGGGGTGGGGAAGAAAAGAGCCAGAATTCAGCTCACTCCTTATGGCATTAGCTAATGTGTTCAAGGAGCAGGAAAAACAAAAACAAATTTAAAAGGTATTTAGGCATGTGCAGATGCTGACAGGCAACTCGCAAGATTTCCAAAAACTGCCAGTTTTCTACTTTGATCCACAAACCACAGCAACAGCAAGGAGTGTACATGAAAAACTTTTGCTTTGAATTTGCACCACCTTTCCAGTATTCTGTTTAGCCTCCTTCCTGCTTCACAAAGTATTTTGTTTCCAAATGAAACTTTGTAAGCTCCCCCTTGACATCACAAATTTCGGCCACAACCTCACATGTCCAAATGCACAGACCCAGCTGGGCTGAAGACAGTTCTTGAGGCAGTTTACGTGGAGGTGGGCTTGACATACATGCAGGACAGGAGCTGTATTTGCACCACCAGCTCCCAGGAAGGGAAGCCCCTCCAAACCGCTTACCACTGCATTAAGAAACAACCCCAGTGGGAAGCAGAAAAGCAAAAAGAGGCCAGGCAGAAAAAGCAGGCATGAGGACATGCCACACAACGAGAAGACATTGGCTACTTTGCATCACTGCCTCAACTAAACTCAACAGCTGCTCTTCTAGGCTGAGCTAGACTTTACATAGCTGTAAAATCAAATAAAAGCTTTCTGCTGCTGTCATGAGCTCCTGCTTGTGACCACAACTTAAAATCAGCTTCCACCCTCTTTCTCTATATCTCTCTGTGTAGCAAGCCATGGCCAGGACATTGACTGTAGATGTAGTTAGGCTTTGTTGCAATGGATAACTTGGTCATAACATTATAACAGGAAAGGTTGTCTGGCTGGAAAATGAAAGAGACCAGTGACTTTATAGGGCCAGCAATTACTCCTTAGTGATGGAGAATTACTACAGAGCATTCATTACTGAAGAGATGCCAGTTACTGACAAATTACCAAACTGAGAAATTAATTATCAGCTGAGAAAATAATGCACAAGGGATAGGACTGAGAAAGCCATGTTCAAGAGAGGTCCATAATTTGCAACAAGTACATTCTCATCAACAATTAGTCCTGGTACAATTAGTACCGCACTGGGTACTCTTTCAGGATGGCAGACAACATGACTGGTCTGCAAACCATCAATGGTTGAGACAAAATAGCATCATCTAAAAATAGAGACATTGTTCAACCTGACCATGACACTGTCCAACACAAAGACCCGACTCTATGCTCCAACACTGAATAAGCAATTCAAGCTATACTGCCAGGAAAATCGTTGTCCCCCAACTCCTCCTTGTGCCTACAATACGACTTCTACATGTTGAGAAAACCCCTCCCGTATTCACGCACCACGCTTGCAGACGAGGCAAGCAAACCAGGGGACTGCATGCTCTGAGGAACTGCATACAGAAGTGCGCTTTGCTGAACATCAACAAGCATTTTTGCAAGGCAACCTCCAAGACAAGCAATTTTTCCACAGCTTTTTCATGCTAGGGGCCAACTCTGTGAAAAAACTAGATGTTTTTTTGCTCAAACATAAACAGATCTAGCCAAATTCTTCATCGCCATCATCCAGTGGAAAATAACTGAGGGGGGTGGAGGTGGAGGGAAAAAAAGAAGAAAAAAAAAATCTGCACAAAAACTGCACATGACTTCTGAGCTACAACTTTCACAGCCATGAGTATTTATTAGCTTTAACAATATTTCCGTAATCAGCAGCAAGACCTTCCTTTTTCCTCTGGTTTGTATCTTAGGAACCCAGTGCAGATGCTGGCTGATCCCAGGTCTCCAGGAGAGAAGAAAGGAGGATGAATGCAGCATACAACACTCACAGGGTCCCAACAAAACAGGGTCCCAACAAAACATCTAAGCAGCCGTGCCACAGGCCTTGAAGGCAACATGATACAGAGAAACACAAGACAGGGCAAAGACATCAGCCCAAAGGGCTCTTCTCGCTCTCTCCTCCTGCCCCCTACCCCGCATTCACATGTAGTGGTGAACGAAGGGAAGAAACACAACACTGACTAAATGATTAAGTAAATTGGCCAAGGTCGCTACCTCCAAGCGTTTACAAAGCAGAGACCCTACATTACTTCAGGGAGAATAAATAAAAGGTAATCACAAAGCCTGAACAGCTAAGTAAATGGACACCAAAATCACCAACATTGCACCCAGGATGATTACTGAAGAAAACCAAGGAGCTTAATATTTTCTTTTCTTTAAAAGTAAAGGCGTACAAGAAATTTAGCAGTCACATTTTCTTCCTTGAGCAAGAACACCCACACTGCTCGCCCGCTTATTCACTCCCATTTTTCTCTGTGCAGGGTCTGACCAAAAGGATCCCAGACCAAGGTCTCCAGACGCTCCTGCATCACACACAGTAACAACTCTGATTTTTATAGTTTTATTTGGCTTGTTTACAAGGCTCAGCCTCATGTAATCTGCAGGCTTGATCCTTCTCCTAATAAGAGCAATGGAAAAACTTCAGCTGATTGCGTAGTTCTGGACAGACCTTGCAGTGGCAAGAGGATAAACTTTAAGGGTCCAAGCCTTATTCATTCACTTTTCTTGCTTCCACAAGTAATCCTATTAAAAATAATGGGACTGCTCCTAAGAGTCAAAGATGTGGGATCAAATAAGAGAAGAAACTGACTGAGAAATATTTGGGGTTCCCCTTCCAGCAGAGCACAAGCACATTTCCCAAAGCATACTCTTATGTCTGTATATCAAATCAGAGCACCAACAAAAAACCAAATAAATAAAAGAAAAACGCCTGAAAATGCCATTCAAGGCAGGAAGAAGAAACCCAAGTCCTTCTACTTTTAAAACAAGGGCAATCGAATGATGAGTAGCTGAAAACATGGCCACACACACACACTCCTTCATATACACATACATACACAGAGGCAGTTCATCAGAAGTGAATCAGAGAGAGAAAGATGAATTTGAACCCTTTATCCCCTGTCCTTTATAAAGGCTGCCACTCAGTAAACGGAGATTGCTCTAATTACTGTGACAATTCTGCACCCCGTTCAAACAACTTTTGTGTTCTGGACAGGTTTCTCCGCGAGTTTGAAATTCTTGGCCTGAGAACCACTCTTGTCTAAAAGAGGTTTCTCGTTGCAAGCGCAGAATGCAACACTAACAAGTTGTCCCTCTTTTCAGCTCCTTTCATTCTCCTCTTTTCCAATTGCCTGATTCAGGGCTTAATGGAAACTTGTCAAGGCTTTTCTTCCCACAAACCCTGTAGAGCCCCAAGGCAATCTGTGCACAGAGTAACCACAGGAATCTCATATTGTCAATTAAAATTGAATAGACACCTGATAACCGAGTGTACGTTCACAAATAATATACATCGCATGCATGTACACAGATGTGCCCACGTAACCAGTCGGATCCCCACATTCGACACACCAGCAGCACAGCGACACAATTCGTGTTTACAACCACCCAGCTACACCCAGGTTCTAGTTTTCACTTTTTAATTTCATATTTATGACATTTAATTTCATATTTATGACATTTAATTTCATATTTATGACATTTAATTTCATATTTATGACATTAAAAACAAAGTACTTTCAAGTACTGTAGTTGAGCAACAGGTTTCAATGGAAAATAAACTATACGTGTACCAGGCATTTGGCCTTTAATAACCCTGGGGATTGTAAAGATATTTAGCTGCTATCCAGATAAAATAAGCTCTGTGGATATTCTTTACGCAGCAGCTTTGTGACTGGTACAGTAGTTATGTTTGTGACTAGCTCCTGTAAAGTAACTTTTTTTTTTTTTTTTTACACTGACATAGGCATGTTTTAAGCTATATTTTATGGTGTAGTTTAAGCATTAAGAAAAAGTCCATAAGAGAACGTAACAGGGATTGAAGTAAACTGAGACATTTGGTTAATAACATTAAAAATCTCAAAAACTTGACTTCCAGACAGACAGCTATAATCTGTAACTCCTTCGAAAGGGAGAAAACCTTTTTGCCAATGTCCCAGAGAAAACAAAGGAAGAAACACTGATTGCCATCTTATTCTTCTGATGTGTTTGTTCAAGGTCATACCTTCCCCTGGATTCTTTATTATTGGCAAACATTCATAATAGCGTAATTTCAATAGCAGTCTGTTCAGCCTGGGTGTAGATCAATGCAGCATCTATATGCCATCTTCTAGACCTTGTCTATGTCATAGCGGCCCTGGTTTTATAAATCTCTTAAATCTAATTAAACCAATGTAAACCTCTTACCGTGTATGCTCCCAAACCAGTTCACTGGTTTAACCAAGTTAAAATTATTCAGGCTAGGGTTTAAAGCAGTTCCAAGAGAACCTTTATTAAATATTTGCATCAGTTAAAAACAGAAATCAATGTAGTGGCTTGTCTCTAGAATAGAACAGCCTATAGCCTCAGTTTTTTTCCAGATTATTTAAGGAATCATTGACTCCAGTGAGAGTCTGGATGTGCTCAGAGAGGTACACCCCCACCTTTTCTTGCTCTATTTTTCCCTTTCCTAAAATAGGATGATTTGTTTCTATTGTATCAACATCCAAGAATCTTTCATATTCCCCAGAAAGTCCCTTTGCACTATTTTCAGTTTGGCATTTTCTAACTATTATTTCCCACATCCTTTTGGATTTTTCTGGTGTCTCAGCTGCATCAACATTACTAATGAATTAAAAACCAGAGACCGATTGTGTTGTATACAGCATCTTTCACACCACAGGACCGGTCTGGAGAGCCCTACAAAGCTGTGAGATAATACTAGTCGAGCTCAATTATATATTCCTACTTGGTAGCCATGAGGCATGCAATCGTACTTCCCACAGAGCCTAGGGCATTAAAACCTGTTCTGCCAAGAGGGGGAAACAGTTAGGCAGGACTAACTGTATCGGTAGGACTAACAAAACGGTTATGAGACCTTTAACACCACAGAGTCCCTCCTGAATTCAGCCTCCCTTCCTGGCCAAATACCTGCAGAAGTTTGGTACACAAAATATCTGACCCCCAAAAGAAGCTGCGCTCCCATCTTCTCCCTCCTTGCACTTCCTTCAGCAAGCAGCAAAAACATTTCAAACAACACAAATCCATTCTCCGCTCACCAAAGCCTACTTGTCTCCTGTAATTTCTATCATTTTCCTGTCATCATTTCTTCTTTGCTGAAACCAGCAGCGTATGAGTCAGAGAACAATCATTAACTTTTACAACTTCCATACAAATCCACCTACTCATATTAGAAAAGCAGTATTGACATGCAACACAGCCTCAGATCAAATCCTGATTCTGCCAGGATGCTCCGCACTTCTCTGGGAAAGTCAGACACTGCAGAAGCAGGGGCTCGTTTAAGAGCATACCACTGGAAACATAACTTTTTTTTTTTCCCCCAAGAGTGAACGACACCACAGAACCAGCAATATATCAATATGACATTTAGTTGAGTTTGGCTTTTTCAATACCTTTATCCACTTTTGAAGAAGTTGGCCGTTAGTTCAAGACACACGGGGCCTGATCCAAAGCCCTTCATTATTAATAGAAGCCTTTTTTCCACTGACTTCAATGGATCTTGGACCAAGCCCAAGGAAGACAAGATTTCACAGCAGTAAGAGTGACACACATTCTCCGCATTCAAAAAAAAACAATACACGGTATTTACGATGTCAGTCTGTATAGTGTAGTTTTGTTTGTGTTTTGCTTTTTTAAAATAGGCTCTAGGCTGTCGGATTAATGCACCCAAAAAGTCTCTTTGGAGTTGGAAGGAATTACAGGGAGATACAAAATGCTATGGCGAGGTATATAATATTCCCAGCATTTACCCCAATGAGAATATAAAGGCACCCACTATCATAACACTTCTTATAAGTTGCTGCAGCCACACTTTAAAGTGTCCCATCGTTATAAGCTCCTCTAGGAACAGCTACAGCATTGCCCATGATGAATTAATTTGTGTTAATGTGGCTATCACGCACATTTCCATATGAAACCCATTGTTCTAGAGCATTAATAAAAACCTCACCAAGTGAAGTAACATGGTACCCCTATATTTAGTTTAAAGAAATTCAAAATAAATACATTAAAACAAAATTGCTAATATCTTTAGTACATCATAATTGGCACAGCAAGCAGAAACCCAGTTATCTTCTCAGTACATATTTATAGCATCACCCTTCCCCATTCATTCTGCATTTTCTTAGAGAATCTGCTGTACCCTACATCTGCAATTCATTGACTTTACAATTTACCACATGTTGAGATGGAGAGGTCTCAGCTCCATTTGAATCACTGCACAAATATGCAAGTGATTTATCGTTTTAAAACTGAAGACTGCAGAAGAACGACTCCACTTTTCCTGAACATTACTCCTTCTGGCAGACCATGAACAATTACAGCGCGTACTAATTAAGCTCTGTAAATGTGCTGTGCCCTGCTAATGCCTACCAGGCCTCAAATTTAGTTGCATGAAGCCAAACTTCAGCCAGCGACTTAACTCATTCAGCACTGCCCAGTTGCCTGAGCGTGACCCCACGCAGAATAAGGGTCGAGGGTTTAGCCAACCTAAAACAAAGGCGCGAGACTGAACAGATTTTGCCGGAAAGAATTGGAGGGGGGAGATGCTGGAGGGGGTGGGAAGAGTCTTGGGAACCAGAGGAACATCCTTGTTGATAACCTGTTAAAAAGGTACAATACCACACCAGCTTTGCAGCGCGGTGCTGGGGGATTCGGATCTGTCCCTGCGGGCTAATAAGTCACAGTGATCCATTGATTAGGGAAATGCATAAAACCTTCAACAAAACTGTACAGCTATTTGTGGAAGGGCCAAATTGACAGCCACCTCTTTCTTTTTTTTTTTTTTCCCTTTTTTTTAAGTCGGGTTTTACATGACTCTTAGAAGAAAAACATATGGGCAAAGGAGCGCAGCTTTCCACCACACACATAACCCTGCCTTTTTCTTAAGTTAGTCTCCACACACAACAGTAACCTACAGGGAACCTGAAATCAGCTGCTGGAGAAATTAAAGCTAAAAGTAATACCTAGGCGTACTTGAGTAATCGCATTATCTTGTTAAAACATACACACACACAACATAGACAGGACAGCAGCACTTCCAATCTGACTGTCCACTCTAGGAAAGCATGTTTAATGGGGAGTGAGCCGAGAATAACGAGCTTTGCTGAGTAAAGCACTGTTTCTCCTTAGGCCCCAGACTTTCCTGACACTTAAGAGTCAATCTCCAGATCCCAAGCTTCCCCTCCAACCATCCTTTCAAATACCAGCAGTCCCCCCACCCCCCCACCCCCCAAGTTTCTAGGATTTTTCCTCCTCGAACTCCAACATCCCTCCTTTGTCCTCCAGTTACTCTCCAGCAGCCTCTGCTCTTGCTGTGCGCCCCCCCCACCCCACCCCCGGTTACCCCCCTCCCCCCAGACTTCACCCTTGGCACGTCCCCCTGGTTCCCCTCACCCCTCCACACTGACCTACACATCCATCCCAGATTGACCCTTTCCAGCAGGACACAGGGCTTCTCCCCTAAAAACTGCCTTGAACCCCAACACCTTAGTTAATTCAGCACACGTTCTCCCTTAAGGTGGGCTTTTGCCTCTTTTTAAGAGGCCCCGTTTTACACGCACGAACCAGTCTGATACGTGTATTTCCAAGCATCCACCTTTTGCATAAAACCTGATGCAATTTTTTTTTCCTCCCAGCTCAGTGGTATGTGAGAAAATTAAAGGACGTTTCCAGGTGTCATCTGTCTTTAAATGTTTGCTTGTGTCGGTATCTAGGAAATACTGCACAATATCACTGAGACCTCTATAAACCATATGAGCTGGGCTAAACTTCTTCCCTCCTTCAGCCTGGCTGCGTCATCCGCAGCCCAGCCTTTACAGCACTGCAAGTGTTAATTATAAACTTCGGAGCCTACTTTAAAAAAAAAAAAAAAAACCACACAAAAAAAAAAACCCAAAACCAAAAGGCACAAACATAAACCAGCAGTTGAGAGGAGGAGCAGAAATATTCTTTGCTTTTGGGTGGGGAGAGAGAGGATTTCCATATCTCCCCCACACACCCCCAGCACCACACTCCATCTCTCATTGCTTATAATTAGTGAAAGAAATTTGACCCACTGCCAGTGTCTGTGGACCTTGGATATTATAAGGCCAGCGTGGCGTCAAATATCTTAACATTCATAAGTGTTATAGGCTGTAAATAAACCCCATGGATTTATGACCCTGCGGTGCTTGCCAGCAAACGACTGTGGCACATTTCTTTCAGCAGACCTGTCGAGGTGCAAGTTTGCCTTTGGTTGTAAAATTAACCATTTCCTTCACAAATGTGCCCAATTAGAAGTCAAAGTTTTAAGGCTTACTTACATATTTGCCAGGACGCAGTACTGAGGAGACGCCCGGGGAACAGAGCTTTAAACTTACCCCACCACCAAAAAAAAAAAAACCCTCACAAATGCCCCCAAAGCAAAACTTCTCACAACGGCCCCAATGTGGGAGCACAGTGTCTGATTTCCCCCCAAACCCCAAGCTGGCAGCCCCACTGCTTTTATATTTATAGGTGCCCCTCGCCAGCCCTGGCTCATTTTTGGCTGCTGGGAGGCTGGGGGGGAGCAGGCGGCTCCCCCCGAGCTGCGCCTGGAGAAGGCTCTCCTCCCTTCCCCCAGGATAATGTCATCTGCTTCCTGTGTAGGAGAGCATTTGCTAAATCCAGGTTGTCTCATGCTTAACTGCCAATAATCCAACTTCCACATAACTCCCAGACAGCTGGGAAAAGGTCCTCAGAGTTTTTAGTCATGGTACAGAAACACACGTCCACACAAAAAATCTGCAGCTGTCCTTTTTCTCTACACCACATTTTTTATCTGATTTTGGGGCCCAGTCATGAAAATCTTGACAAATTTAAAACATTTTTACCTACATTCTGGTTTACAAGCTCCAATGAAAGCTGCAACATACTCCTCCCCCCCCTCCATCTTCAGCTGACAAATCAGCACATATTTGCTTGAACAAAAAACGAAGAGGAAGGAGGAAAAAAAACCCACCCTACTCAACATCATCAGTCCATGTATGAATGCATTCAAAAAACCTGGAAAGGCATCTACTGTATTTTTTTTTTCAGTACAGATCAGCCACTGGTGCACCTATTAAAATTGTTCGATTTCCAAAGCAAATATTATTTTTAATGAAGTGCAGTCCTGCAATTATCCTGTACACTCAAGTTAACAGTACTGCATTATATTGTTTTGCAAGGTCCAAGAAACATGAAACTTTTCTCTAACTAATTTTCATAGCCCCCTAAAGAGAAGCTGATTGATTAAGCAGTGCAGCATTTGCTCCAGAATGAAATCTTATCAGAAAAATAGAGAAAGAGAGAGAGAGCAAGAATTAAAAATAAATCAGCTTCTTCACCGAAAATGAGTTAACAAACACAGTCTGTTTGCCATTGTACACCAGCTATGCTAATGCTATAGCAGAGTGATTCAGCAATCTACCTAATTAAGCATGAGGAAAGTTTCTTTATGGAGGTTGCATTTGATTTACGCCACAGGATCATCAGTTCTTATTTAATAGCTTGTTTTTAAACAAGTCCAGAAACTTTATTAAAAGCATGTCCATTCAAATTTTTTTTAAAAAAAAAGCAAATAATTCACTCTCCACTTAATAGCTACGTGTCATAAAGTACCAAAGTGCTGACATATTAAGTTGTATCTACATTATTAAACTAGTTGGTGGACGTTAATACTATAATCCATACTGCAGACATTAAACCTCAACCATAAAGATTAGTAAAGAATTAATATTGTCACATCGAGGCTGAAACCTTAACACGCCAGCCATAAATATTTCTGAAGGAGATGAAAAACAATTAGCATAAATACCAAAGAAGGGCAAGAACACCTGTTCTTTTTCAGTGCGATAAGCATTTTATTGTTCTCTATTTAAAATGTAATGACCTGTGTAATTACAGTAATATTACATTGTATTGCAAGGGCTTGGAATGTCACACTTTGAAAAGTGTTGTCAAAACAATTGGAGGGAGGGAAAAAAAAAAAAGGACCACCATTAACCCTTCACACCCCAGGGTCTACAGCTTTTGTATCAAGAAGGATTATGTTGTTTGATTCAGTAGATAAAGGAAAACATCAATTTTTCGAGTTAATTAAAGAAAAAAGTTTCTTTCTGAACGCAAAATCTAGGTGAGGGGGCTACTCTCCACCACAGCTATTCCCAACTCCCAAACTTCAGGGCCAAAGGCAAGCTTATTCCTACAGTCTTACTCAGCAAGCAACAATTTAGGGGAAAGGAAGATGCAAAAGCACTAGTAAAAATAAAAATATCTGCCAGCTGGGTTTTCTCAAAACACAATGCAACCATTTGCTCACCGAAAGCATTAACCAGGACCTAAATTTAGGGTAAAAATTAAATACACCATCTTCTTCATTTTCCAACTCTGAAAGGAAAACATTCTCCTTTATTATCCCTAACAGACAGCTACCCCAGTCCCTCTGCAAGCGTTAGTATGGATCTGGCACTCTCAGATGCATTACTTCATTACTATTTGGCTAGACCTCTATTTAGTCCACATCTATGCTTAAAAGCAATCCACAGTATTCTATCAAAAGCAAGATTAGCATGCAAAACATCTTTGGCTTTTAAAAGTAAAATCATTCCTATCGAGCTTCGTAAAGAGACTGCAGTATTTAAAGCATTATTCTTGAGATAATATTATTCATCGTACGCAGATTTTATGATACTTCATAATTCTTCACATTCCTAAAGCAGTAAAGCAGAAATTGCTGCCCACGAGTTTGCTCTTGAACAGACAATTACAGGTACATTTGCAAAACACAATAATCCCCCTACACACCCAAATAAAACAAAAAGGGGGAAAAAAAGCCAGGGGAAAAAAAAAAACAAACAACAAAAAAACCACACCCACAGACCTTTAAGATTCTACAACAGCAAAAGGAAAGGAAAAGCAATTTTGCTGCATATCTGCATCACCTCTTTACCTTGCATGCTCTAAAACTCAACAAATATGGCTTCAGAAAAAACTACATAAAGAAAAATAAAATTCAAAATTATGCAGAATGATCTATGCCTTTCCAACCTGTATTAAAAAAAAAACACAACAAAAAAAAACAAAACAAAACAAACAAACAAAACAAACAAAAAAAACCCACCAACCAAAAACACCCAAACAGGAGACAGAAAGATCTAGTTGGTCTGGAATTGAAAGCTGGTACAGCAGAGAACTAGAATCCACCTAAAGACAGTGTGTGACGGACAACAGCTATCCCGCTGAATCTTTATAATATTCTGCTCTCAGGCCTAAATAAACAACTTTAATTTTTCCTGGCTATAATTAAGTGGCAGGCAAACAAGCAAGCACAGGGAACATGAACAAGTGAGGTTAAGGAGATAGGAGAGGGTTGCTGGAGCCTGGATGTGGAAATAAGAAAATTGCCTATTGAGTGTGGAAATATCCTTTCAGAATCCATCTGATAACAGGAGCAGGCCACCTGCCATACCAACAATCAACCAACCTGTCATCTTCCGTACAGTACCTTTAATTCACACAAACCCAACATTCCTATGGAGGCCTTTTTTAACTGGGGGGAGAGCAAGGGGAGGAAGAATGCTTCCAGGAAAGCTAACTGCTGAAGGATCCTATCCTCACAGGCTAAGGGAAAAAGGAGCTGTAATAAAGGTAATGAAGAAAAAAAAATAAAAATAAAGAACTGTAGCTGCTGTAAGAGAAACGCTTAAAGAGAAAAGCAGCAGAGGTGTGCTTCCTATTAACCCACACTTGGAACGGGGGAATGCTTTTAAGGTAAAAAGGAAGGGGAAAAAACCCAAACACTACTGAGCGCCACAATTTGCAACAAAGTAACAAAGATTGTTTTGCCATCTGGATCCTGGTGCTCGCAGAACTCGGGATTTATCACCGGTCATCCATATACATGGGGGTGACTGTATTCAAAAGGAAAAATATAATGCATTCAGCCCCTGAATTCCCCTCCCAGTCATTACCATTGCAAACTGCAGTCACCCCTGTGCTACTGTCCCAGGGATCACCTCCTTGCAAGAGGGGCCTTACAAGCCACCAAAATAAAACCCTACCGCAGCCCTAAACATATGCAAAGTTAAAAAAAAAAAAAAACAACCTTCCTTCCTCCCTCCCTGTCACTCTGCATTTACTAATCTGGGACTACTGACATTTTACTAAGTGAAAACAAGACTGACCCGATGTTTAATATTTTAATGCTTTAAAACACTTGTAGATCTGATACACTGAAGTTGTCCAAGCCCTCAGTCATTAGTACGGTTTCAACATCCACCAAACAGTAGATCTATTATTGCAAATCGCTATCTCGTGTTACCACAAGGAAGAAAGGGGAAAAAAAAAAAAACCAACTGTATAAACACACATGGTGATGGTGGGGACGCTTCAGATTTAGAAACACCCAGCAGAAACAAAACAGCAATGCTGAACCCATTGGTAGGAACACGTAGCGTTTTGTATTCCCAGTGGATTTAGCCGGTTTAGCCCAAAATTTTTTTAAAAAGTCTGTAAAAAGGTGACACTTGAGAAATCTGATGGCAGAGCTGCTCACACCGCGACACTACGAGCGGAAAAACAGCTGGGACTGCAAACCCCCCAGCAGATCCCAAAGTTTCCTGGGATCTGGGTTAAAACTTGCTCTATCTCCAGGCACAAGGCGTGCAGCCAAGCACACCCCTGCCACCGAGCCCTGGGCTAAAAAAAAAAAAAAATAAAAATAATAATAAAAAAAATTACAAACCCACCCAAAACCAAAAAGCCCAGAAACACACGAGCCAAAAAAAAAAAAAAAAAAGAAAAACAAACAACAACAAACCGGACGCTTTCAGCAAACTGTTTTTCGGCCAGCACACTTCCAGGAGGAATTTTGCTCGACTTGTTAGATTATTTGGTGGTGGTTGTCGGAGCTCAGCGCGGCGATCCGCGCCGCCGGCCTCAGCCCCCCGCTCGGCTCTGCCCCGCGGCGCCCCCGCAGCGCCCGGCACGCACGGAGCGCGCCGCCGGGCCGCCTGCCGCCGCACAGCCCCGGTGAGGGCCCCGGCCCCCCGGCCGCCCCCAGCCCCGGCCCGGCAGCGCTCCGGGCAGGCGGGGCCGCCGCACCGACAGGACCCCGGCCCCGGGCCGCCGCGCTGAGGCCGGGCACAACTCGCGGCGCCCGCGGCCGGGAGGGGCCGTCGCCCCGCGCCGGGCACGGTGAAGGCGCCGCTCCCGCAGGCCGGGGGCGGGCAGGAGAGGGTTAAGGGGGAGGAAAGGGGAGGGGGAGCCGGCCCAGCCGCCACGGAGGAGGGCAGGAGGCGACGGATCACTATGGAAAACGAGGAGTTTGGAGGAGCGGATCCAAGACTCGGCCGGGAGAACCCCCCCCCCTCCTCCCCACGGAAGGGGAGAGGGGAGTGATGGGGGGAGCCGGGGGGGGAAAAAGCAACTCCTCAATTATTTTTTTTTTTTTTTCATTTATTTCTAGTTTTGTTCTGTGGCTGGATTAGGTGTTGCTTGGATTTTGTTTGGGGGAGTTGTTGGGGGTTTTTTCTCCCCACCCCCCCGCAGGGGAGATTACGAGGGCTCCAGAAAACTGCCCATAGAACTGAAAGTTTTTTTTTAAAAAAAAAAAAAAGGAAAAAGTAAAAAGGGAAAAAAAAAAATAGGAAATATGGCGAAGTGTAAACAAACCCCCTCCCGCCGCGGCCCGCGGAGTTTGGAAAGTTTGCTGCACGGCGCGGGGGAGGGGGCGGCGGCCGGGGCGGGCGAGCGGGGGCACCGGGGAGCGCGGCGGCGGCGGGAGCCGGGGGAAGGGGGGGAGAGGAGAGGAAAGGAGAGGAGGGGGGAAAAAAAAGGCACTTACCGTTCTCGCCGTCGGAGAGAGCGATCCATTGGGCAGATACGGGCTGCTGAGGTCGGGGATCATTATAAAGGGATAACCCGGGTATGGTGGGCCCTTAAACAACCCTCCATCTTGCCTCTTCGCAGCTAACATGGCGGGGGAGACACGAGCGGGAGCGGGGAAGGAAGGGGGCAACAGGGGAAAGAGAAAGGAAGGAAAGGGGGGGAGGGGGGGAGGAAAACTTTTTTTAGAAAGTGTCCCAAAAAGAGGAGCCGGGCGCCCGGCGGAGGGGCGGCGGCGGTGCGGACGGGCGGCGGGGCCGGGCCCGCCGTACTCACCTTCCTCCAAACTTTCCCGGGATTTATCTCTGAAAGTTTCGGACCGAGGCGGGGGCCGCCGCTCCGCCTGGGAGCGAGCCGGGGGTCGGCGTGGGGCAGTTGGGGAGGGGGGTGGTTGGGGTGGGTGGTGGGGTGTTGGTGGTTTTTTTTTTGTTGGGGGGGGGGGGGGGAGAGAAGGGAGGAGGGAAGGAATAAAAGGCGAAGGAGAAGAAGGGAAAGGTGCGGGGGGACGGTGGAAGGGAGAAACAAACAGAACAAAACAGAAGGCATCGTTACAAGTTGGTGCCGCGGAGGAAAGTTGGGCGCCGGCGGGAGCGGGACCCGGCGCGGCGCCCCCGGCCCCGGCCGCGGCCCCGGCGAGGCAGCGCGGCCCCCGCCCGCCCGCCGCCCCGCAACGGCCCCGCGGGGGGTTCCCCCGTACCTCCGAGTCTGAGGAGCTGTTTTGATTCGTTTCTGATTCATTGACGAGAGACGACTTGACATCAGCTAAATCCCTCTCGGCCGAGGAGTTCTCGGAGATCTTCTCCTCCTGCTCCCCTTCGTCTTTGAAAGAGATCAGTTCATCGTTGGCGCCCAGGTCGTCCCCTCCACCGCCGTTCAGCTGCGGCATTTTCCTCCTGGCTCACCCCACCAGTAGCAATTTTGCAAAAAGGGGAAGGGGGAAAAAAAACCAAGAAAAAAAAAATAGGGGAATGGGGGGGGGGGGGGGGGGAAGGAGAAAAGAAGAGGGGAGGGGGGGGAAAGTTTGCACCAAAAAAAGAAGAGTCCAAGGTGAAAGTTTCTTTTTTTTCCCCTTCTTTTTCCTCCTGGGGAGGGGAAAAGAGGGAGGAGGAGGGGAGGGAAATGTCTCTTCTTTGCTCCTTTGCACCAGTGACTTTAGGCTTCTTCCTTTCCTTCTTCGGGATTTTCTCTTTCTTTCTTCCAGGGAGCTGGTCGGCGTGCACTGCGCGCACACGCACTCGCACCCGCGCACGCACTCACGAAAAAATTAATAATAATAAAAAATATATAGACGGGGGGGAGGGGGGGCTTGGGAGGGGGGGGGGGAAATAATGCAACAAACAAACCCAAGAAGTCAGCTGTAACGGGGGGGCAGCCGCCGCGGATATTGGGAGCCTGTGCCGCTCGGGTTTGAGTGAGTTGAAGTTGGACTGAGAGCTTTTCAGTTCAAAGGCGGCGCTGATTGACAGATAGAAAAAGGGGGATCGAAATCCGGAGGAACGGAGAAGTCTGGGATCCGGGATTATTGACAGGGAGCGAGAAACACACCAGGCACTTAATGAGATGCAGGAGGGGGCGGGGGCTCCCCGGTGACGTCTGCATAAATAAACAGGTCTGGGGCGCGGGAGGGGGAGGGGGAGGAGGGTGGGGGAAGTAGGAAACTAACAATGATCCTTTTTGGCATGGGAGCGGGAGGGGAGGGGAGCGGGGGGGGCCGCCGCTGGGGGGGCGGCGCGCAAAACGGGAGGGAGGGCAAAAAAAAAAAAATTAAAATAAAAAAATATTTTTTGCGCTGTAGCTGAGAGCTGCAGGACGGGGGGAGCGAGCGGAAAGCACCCGAACGGGTGCCCCTGCCCTCGCTCCTCGGCAGGCGCTAACTTTTGCATACTGGGCGTTAATAAACATGTCATCTCCGTGCAGCCCGGATTCTCCTGAAAGATGTGTGCCCCTATTATTTGTGTACATGTGACTACAGGGTGGTGGGGTTCTGTGCCTTTTTTTTTTTTAATATTTTTGAAACCGTTAACATTTTTCTTGCTACTCGTTGGAGGTAAGAAACTCCAATCCTAATAAACGCTATAATATAGTAAAAGCCTTTTTTTAAGCAGCACTTGCGCCTTGCATTTCTGGTGGTTATAACACGTAGGATGAAAATGTGCGAGATCACTCGCACGGATCAGATATTTCCAAATTATCTTATAGTAAGGCAGCGTATTTTTTTTGGTCCTTGATGTTTAAAAAAAAAAAAAAAAGGGAGGAAAAGGAATGTGACTGCTAGGAAGTTAATTAGCATGGCAGGACGGAGAATCAAGGACTCCCAGACTTCAGAAGTGAAAAGTTGTGATGGCGTAAACATCACGCTGGGGAAAATCAAAGTGAAAGTGGGCCGGTCCCCGCGGCTGGGGGGCGGGGGGGGCGGGGGTCCCGGCGGGCGGCGGAGGGGTGGCGGCGGGGGTCCCGGCGGGGCAGCGGGGCCGCCCGCCCGGCGAGGGCGGCTGCGCTCGGGCTCGGGGCTGCGCCTTCGTGCAGGAGCGCCCGGCCGGGGCTCTGCCTGCACGGCAACAAAATGGGGAGCAGAATAATGCAGATGCGAGAAACGGCATCTGTTACCCGAATATAATGTGGTGAGGGGAAGGGGAAAACAAATTGATCTTCCAGCAGTGACAAATTGTAACAATGGACGAGTCAATTGGAAACTTTAACATGGGCACGGAACAAAAGGAGGGGAGTGGGGCGGAGGGGGGGGGGCAGAGACAGTAATTTCAATGGGAATTAGTAAATTGCCTAATGGAAATGGTGTTTGAAAGCAGGGGACGGGCTGTACTAAATAATCCAAACATTCCTCCAGAAATCTAACCTGCTGCTCATGCTAAGGGCCGTGCAGCACATAGGGTTTCCAAAACAAAGCCAATTTGTCATGCAATATTTAGAGAGTTTGGAGGTTTCAGCTAAACTGTCTTCTATAAAAAGAATAATAAAAATAATAATACAGAGATCATCAAGGCTAACGCAAATTCTCAGGCATTAAAAAGTTCACATAGAAATTTGCATACTAAAGGCAAAGATGCAGACAAAATAGAAATAAAAAAATCACTGCAACTTACAACTTTAATATTAATCAGTAAAGCAGAAGTAGAGTGAAAGGAAGCATGAAAAGAAGTAAAACAAATGTGTACATTTAATCAGACAGGATTGCATAGGACACAAAGAACAGGGCTAATTAGTCTCAGCAGGTAGGGACTAACCTTCAGACTTCATAAATAAATAAGTCTGTGAACAATGTCTAAGTGGGAATATGGAGAGAAAAGGGATTATTTCAAGACACCAAGTAAAAAACATGACTAATGAAATACTTCACTGTTAACTCCACATACAAATGTATTGAACAGTTTCTTTTTCCACTGGTCTTTTGACTAACTTGGTTTTTACTTTTGGAGATTTTACTAAATCACTGTCTGTGGGCATGCACACTCCCTGTTTGCCCCTGATTATGTACATACTGTCTTTGCTAGCTAGTGCCTTGCAGAGCGACACCTTAACAAATAGTCTCCATTTTTGTTTGCCTTTTGATTTTTTAAATGCCTTTATATCCCAGAACAATATGAGATTTAGAAATACAAATGTGACAGACTCTCTTTACTTTGCAGGGCCATGTGTTATAATTTGATCCAAATGAACAAAAAACAGTTGCACAGCTTTGTTTTGTTTTCCCAAGATCTTTTTACAATCTGCTGTGGATTATTTTTTTTTCCAAAAAGTACACTTTTGTTTCAGTCTTGGTGTAGTTGCTAACCACTTACTAAGTAAGCATCACCAAAAACGGTGTTCAGGACAAGCCCAGTCCTTGCCCAAAGCTGGTTGCAGAAGAAGAGCCTTACATGTGTGAGTAACATTACTGACAGACTATTCGTGAGGGTGATGACACACCTGGACTCCTCACACAAGTAATATTATTTGCATGACTAAATGTCGATTAGAAGGGAGCTCGGTGTTGCTCACCCCAATGCCACTTGGTGGTCCTAGGTACAGAAGTTGGCTGCTTCAGGCTGGAAGGCCAAGGGGCTTGGAAGGCATTGCCCATGCACCTTCGTCCACCTGGAATTTTGCCACTACAGTGGGCTCAGAGGAACCCCAGGAAGGGCTAGAAAACTGCTTTCTGCCTTTCACGGCAACATCAAGTTCTTCTTGGTGTAGACTTTCAGGGGGTTGTTTTCAAACTGCAGCTTATAGCTAGCTTGGTTTTGAAGCCCAAGTGTTGTTGATGGTTACTAAACCAACATGGTCTAATTAAGGTAGTACAAGTCGCCTAGAATAGCTTATGCATCTTACTTGTATCATCTTCCTTTATGTAACAGTTCTAGTTTCATGCTTGGGAAGTGAGATCTCTCCAGGGGTCAATGGCATCTGTTGAGTAGTAGGTACTCAGGTGGTACCTTAGATTAAAAAAAAAAAAAAAAAAAAAAAAGTATAGCATTTAACAATGAACACAGTATTAAAAAATAATGTCAAGATAATCCACTGCATGAAACATGATTTATTGTTTGGATAACTGATTTTAAGTAACAGCTGGCCAGACAAAGCCAGGTGCTCCAAGTTCAGTCTTCAAGAGATGTCAGCTTTCTGGTCAATGCTGGCCTCTAGCACAGGTGAAGAAGTGGAAGTGCCACTCACCAAGCTTTGGAACTCTCACAACTTGATATAATACACCAAATACTGAGCATTGGGAATTTTGTTAACAGTGGTGTCACCATTTTACACTTTTGGCCCAAGATTTTCATCCTGAGAATCCTGCAGTCTCATGAACAGCAATGGTGAAAAAGCATGGGAGATTCGCCTGCCAGTTCACATTGCAATGAACTGGAGAGGGAAGAGGTTGACCAGGGGCAGCCAAGGAAATTTATTGTTTTATGAAAAATGCTTTGGAATCCTGAACGTCTCGCCAGAGGCCCAAGTCTATATTGGAGAAATATGGTCTGCTAACTGCCAGCTGGATCTCCTGGCTAATGCTTACATATCTGGGGTGAGTCATCCGTTTTCATGGTCTTCTCCAAAAGGTCCCAATGTAGGTTGCAATGTGTAAAATTCAAGTTATTTATTTTGGAAAGATAAAAGGACTTTGGTTGACCGGGCTGGGATTTGAGTCTACAGCTCAAAGGAGTCCGTATGTTTACAAATAATCTTGGATCATTAAATCTGCTCTGAACGTCAAAAAAGATTTCAGTATTGAAAAGGTTCCAATAACATGAAGCAAACACATCTGCCCAGTGCCTTACCAGTACTGGCTCTTCCAGAGTTGGCGAAGAGGGGATATTTTTTCTAGGGCAGACAAGATGACAGCATGAAAACACAGAAAACATGGCTCCTTTCTGCAGTCATTTGTATTGACAGAAACAAGCACACGTGAAAATTCAAGAAAGCAACGGAATGGGAAAATACCAACAAACAATCAGATTGTGGTGCTGCTGCTAGATTTCTTTGTGGCTTTAGATTTCGCGTGCACTGACCAGGTCACAGTGTGTTATTTGAGCAATAGGTGTGGGGTTTCTATCCGCACTTGATGGAGAAATGCTGGAAATTAGGTACCTAAAACCCTCGCACATGATTTGTTTTCAACCTTGTAACACATGCTAATGCCTCTCGATCTACACTTTGCTTCCCAAGTTGTGGCCAGGGCTCAGTAGGAACATACCTCCCTTTTAGCGCCTAAACCACAGCTGTACCTCTTGCTTTTGTTAGAGATAATTCTGTCTAATAATAAAATGGTTAATGGGTAGAAATATGCATTCATGCAGGGATTATTCACACTTTATCACAAGGTGATATCAAGCACTATAGGAGCGAATGACAAGAAATAGGCTTCTGAAATACAGAGCCCTCCATAAATATACCATTTTTATTGACAACATGTCTTTTAACCCTAATAGTAATGGAAGAAATCCAATAAATGAAACATTTACTGCATAACTTGCCTTATTTTCGGGTGGTGTCTGATTCCTTTCTAGCTGTCTCTAGAAGATGTTTTTAGCCTAATTTGCTCCCTAGAAATTTCACTCACTAGAGTTATACATCTATGACGTTTTATTGCCTGAAGCCAAGTCTGAGTAAGAACTTTCTTAAGATATACTTATCCTAATGTCAGTCTACAAGAACTGGGCTGCTTTAGTTTGATTTATTTGTGCAACAGAGATATATATGCACTTATATAGCGGGCTGCTGCTTCAGACTGGATCTAATATTCCAAACAGAAACAAATAAATAAAACCAGCATGTTTAGCCACGTTTAGTTATAAATAGACACTCTTAAATAAATCACACTTAGATTTGTATTTATATGTCTTTGTTTTCCAAACTAACCAAACAGTAGCCCATTGCATTAACAAAATACTCTCATTTCACTGGAAAGGACTGGAGTGTAGGTGTCTATATGTGTATGCTCATAGGCAAACATCAAACGCTAGCCAGGTGCAGTATGCTTCTGCCATCTAAGAAATACAAGATGACATTTAAGGAGCTGGAGCACAGAGGTCACTGGCTGACATTGCAAACCACTGACTGGCCACTTCCCCGTACTCTTCTATCTGTTGTTTTGACACCTACCTGAGCAGTCACTGCTTTGGAGCAAGGGCCCTTTTTTTTCTCAGTGGTTTTACTGGGATACTGGCACCTAAACAAGAGTTTGTGGATGGTGTGGCGATACAGATAATAAAACCATAATGCAGCATCGGTAAGGGTAGCTGTGTAGGTGAGCCGTGGCTGAGCAGATGGCGGCAAGCAATGCACCTAGCAAGCTTGAAGCCACGAGCATGCCCTCAGCCAGTGAGTGCCCTTTCAGCTGACACACAGTAATTAGCTGTGTATGCATTTGTAGTCTGTTGCAATATGAGGTAAAAGGGATTAGTTTTGCAATGGTCTACGAACATGAACATGCACCAGCTGCATTCCAGCTGTAGGGGTTCTGGCTGATGGATGGCACTAGTCAGCACAAGGGTAGTAACTTCTTAAAACAATCAAGTTTAACAACGTAGGATTATCTGATCATACCACACAGTCACAGAACCACTCACATTGGAAGGGACGTGAAGACGTCTCTAGTCCAGCCTCCTGCTCAAAGAAGGTTTAGCTCTGAATTCAAACCCGTTTGTTTAGGGTTTTGTCTAGTCAGGTTTCAAAAACCTCCAAGAACAGACATGAGACAAGCAGCAGTTAGGACTTTGCATTTGTTCTTGCTGAATTTCGTAATGCTCCTGTTGGCCCATTCCTTCAGCTTCTCTAAGTCCCTCTGGACGGCAGCCCTGCCCTTGGGCACGCCAATTGGTCTTTCCGATTTGGTGTCATCTGCAAATGTGACAAGACCTCCTCTGGGTCATGGATGCAAATGTCAAAAGAGACAGGTCCCAGGACAGACCCCTTAGGTACTCCACCTGCCACTGACAGCCAGGGGTTCAACCCATTAACCACTACCCATCGAGCTGGGTCATCCAAGCGGTCTTTTACACATCTGGTCTGCCCATTCAGACTATGATGTTATAACTTGGATGCTAAAGTATGGTCTCCTG
Organism: Falco biarmicus; assembly: GCF_023638135.1. Taxonomy (NCBI): domain Eukaryota; kingdom Metazoa; phylum Chordata; class Aves; order Falconiformes; family Falconidae; genus Falco; species Falco biarmicus. The sequence goes on from NC_079296.1 coordinate 22,001,295, forward strand.
AAGCCTCATGTTTATGCTCCACTGCTTGTCATTTTCAGTTCTGTCAGGACTGTGAGCTCCTTATAGTGACTACAGCCAAGGCTGCTGTTGATTATCACACCCCTGTCCAATTTTTCCTTGTTTTTGAGTGGCAGGTCCAGGAGACCATCACCCACCCTTTGGCCATACACCATCTGTATTAAGTTTTCCTCAACACACTCCAGAGACATTCCGAACCTGTTGCATCCCACCATCTTGTCCTTCCAACTGAAGTCAGGGAGGTTAAATTCTCCCAATAGCACTGTGGACTGTGATCTGGAGACTCCTAATTGTTTAAAGACTTGATTGACTCTTGTCACCCTAATCCAGGGGTCCTCAAACTACAGCCCGTGGACCGGATACGGCCCCCCAGGGTCCTCAATCCCGCCCCCGGTATTTACAGACCCCCCCCCCCCCCCAGCTGGGGGTTGCAGGGGGAACCAAGCAGCCGCAGATGACTGCCTGCCACTGCATCCCTGCACCAGCCCCCTGGTTAAAAAGTTTGAGGACCCCTGCCCTAATCAGATGATCTGTAACATGCCCATCACAGTGTTACCCTTACTGGCTTGTCCTCTGATCTTGACCCACAAGCTCCCCACCAGCCTGTCTCCTGTTCCCACACATTCGTGCCGCTCCTCCATACAGAATGTACACTCCCTGCTTTTCTTCCCTGCCTGACTTTCCTAAGAGCCTACATCTGTCCATCACAGACCTCCAACCATAGCAGTCATCTCAACACATCCCAGCGGAGCTATCCTCAGACCAGAAACAAGTCAGTGCATTTTCTGGTGCCTCAGTTTTTCTCCAAATCAATCCAGTTAGGTTTCATGCTCTTCACTGCACCGTTGTTTCTTGCCCCATGTTTTTCTGTCCTGAATACCTCAGATCTTTAGAGCAGCCTATGTTCACCACCATAATGCAGTCAGTAAGGGTGGCAGTGGAGGCTGACCAAAAGAACGTCATTTTGGGCTGAGACAGGAAGTTTTAATTTAGGCTAGGGAGTGAGGGAGTGCTGTCTTCCTGCAGGGGCAGAGCCCACCACCCAGCTCAGACCCCAGGCAGGTCTGCAGGCAGAAGCCTATGGTTTCTTTTCTCCGTGGAAGCGGTTGTTACCAGTATTTTGCACAGAGCCACCACTACACCACCGCATGTGCAAACAAGCGCCTGACACTGAAAGTTTACGATCGTATTAATTAATAGTTGATCTATTAAAGCATAAACAAAGTAAAAGGGTTCTCAGGAAAATCCTTCTTAACTTCTCCTTGAAAGTATTTTAATAGCATGACCAGGCTATTTATAATAGAGGCATTTACTGTATTTTGCTATTTCCTATAGGATAATTTGCTGATTAATAATTCTGTTTTAAATGTTGTTTTGGTTTTTCCTTTTCTCCCTCCAGCTCCTGAAGCGTATGTCTTTCTTTTTTCCCTTGTCATTTGGCAAAGGCCTCCCAACTACATCAAGCAGTTTCAAGTCAGCCAGAGAGATAGACAGAGTCCTGCTGAAGGAGCAGAGCAGTCTCTCCCTCTTTGTAGAATACGCTGCCATTTATCAACAGACAGAGGTTTTTCTTGCAACAAGAATCTGAGCTAGTGCATACCAAAAGAGTGGCACTGGAGACTTTGTGGTTGGCTGTTGTTACAGGCACATGCAGGCTTTGCATAGCCTGAGGGCACAAATAAGCAGACGGGAGGGAATGGACAGACCTTCCTCCAGTGCAATTAGGTGACAATGAGCCATCCGAAGCAATCAGGAGAGCAGCAACACCGAGTGCTCTCCCTGTGTCTCAGGAGTGCTCCCAAGATTTATTGCATCAGAGGCTCTGTCTGCTGCTTGTGCCTCTAGATAGTGTCTCCGGAGAGGCACGGTTGGCAGGCGCACGGGAACAGGGTCCCTTCTCAGAAACTTATTGCAGCCTGAAGTATTGCAATTAGCTCCTGTAGAACTGATGCCTGAGATCCTGGTCCTCACTTAATTCAGGATGCCTGGAAACACGGAACAGAAGAGATAGACCTGCAAGAACTACATAGAGGTGTGGGTTGGGGTGGCGATTTACAGAAGTAATGCTGAACATCCTTCATCTACCAGACTGGGAGAAGGAGAGGCAATAGGTCTCAGGACATTTCTGCTCAGGTTCTTCAAGCCAGTCTTTCTTGACTTAACTTTCTCCTTCAGAAAGCATGCCTCTGCAAAACCGAAGCCAAGGAGCTACTCTCCTCCTCTCCCACCTCTGCCCTCTTGATCTATTAGCTCCTTTCAAGGACCCTAATCCTACATAGCTCTGTTCAGCAGGTGAGAGCTTCCTGACCCTGACCAGAAAGGAGGCTGCAATTTCCAACCAAAGGGTAAATGTGAGGCCATGATCAGCACCTGTCCCACAGAAAATACACCCTGTTTGGATTTCAAGACACTTGGTAGCTGTGAAACTCCATTGGAGACTTTTCTTTCTAATTAGGGAGGCGCAGAGGACGAAGGTGGGTCCTGCATTCACAGGAAGAAACACCGTGTATTTTGGCTGCTGTTTTACCTGAGATGCAGGTCTGTCATACACACCCCCTCCATTCAGCCTTTTTACAACTCATGGTTCTACAAGAACCACTGTAATTCTTCAGGCAACAGCACCCTTAGGACATCTCCAGTATCTGTGGGAAGACATAATCTGGCATTCAAGGCATTGTGGTAGAATTGGCATCTCCACTGCTTGCCTGAGGCACCCTCTTCTCTCTCCACCTTGCCAGCCTTCTTAGCTTAGCCTCCTTCTCAAAGGCAGGGAGCTGCAGCAGCAATTTTGCTAAAAAGGCCTGCAGAAGTAAGCAGAGATCGCATAAACCAGAATAACACTGTTCTTTAGATTCCTTCAGTGGCCCAGACTGAAGAATACTGTGTATGAGGACCTGGGAGAACCGTGCACATTGTTGTTGGTATACCCGTGTCCTCCAGCTTGTTCTCTTTGTCCCTTTGACCTAAAGCAATCTATGTCCAGACCGGAGTGGAAAGCACAGCTAGAACAGTACACGTGGCCCATTTTGCATACTTTCCTGTGGCACTGGAGCTGCATGATTTATGACTGAAACGTTGACTGTTGCAGTATGGGACAATAACAGGAAAGTTGGTAAGGTAGCGTCTTGTAGGAATATAAAATGCCTTCCTTCCTCCTGATTTCAGACCTGAAAAGTGGTGAACTCCCACCACTCCCTTTGGGAGGGTAACCAAAAGCTCACGGAATCAGACCTTAAGATGTTCCCATCTGGACAAATAAGTGCTGTTGTCAACAACCATCTAGAGCCACCTCGGGACATGCAGGGGGCTTCCACTGTGCCTCAGGTGCTTGACATACCCAGAAATCCTGTTGCACCAATTAGGTCACGTGCATGAATCTTTACCAAAATCCATGAGCTGCTTTCTGTGCACAAATCTAGGTGTTTATATTTGAAAATGGATATAATACACTCTTTTGGCAAGGACTGTCTATTTTTACTAAGCATTATGTACAATGTTTAGCAGAAAATAACAGTGTTAGTTTTGATGTAACACACAAAAATTTTTACGGATGTGGTTTTTATTCTGCAAGCAGATGTTATTTGGATCTAAGCACTACTTTAATACAAATAAATAAAAGTAGGATTTTTAGGAGACTATTATGATCTTCAGCTCTGAGATCCTGTATTACAGAGGTCACTGAATTTCAACAAGTAGTTCCTGCCTCTAGTCTGTCATTTCTAGCTGAGCTACAGTATTTCATTTCGAAAGACATCTGGCCTGGTTTTAAAGATTTCAAGTCAGAAACCCCTTTCCACTGCAGGCAAATTTTGTTCCAGTGGTTGTTTGTTAACCTCGGGGGGGGGGGGGGGGGGCAGAAAAAAAATGGGGGGAGGGAAAGGCAAAAAAAGAAAGCACCATACTTTCATTTCAAATTCATCTTCCTCTAGTTGTGACCAAATAATATTATAAAAAAGTATCATCTTGCATTACCCTTTCATCACCTGTAGCTTTCACTCCTCTGCCTGCAGTTCCATTGTCAGTGACTGAAGCGGTCCTCATGCCTCCAGGTTCACCAGCCTGGCACCAGTGGGACACACCAGGCAGGGGACTTTGCTTCTGTTTTGCAGATTGCAGGGTAAGGCAGTGAAAGACTAATTTGAAGATCGTCTGCAACAGCAACATGTCAGAGAACATTTTGTCTCGCCCAGCTTTAGGCTGGCCATCTGAGTGTCCTGTACAGCTAACAGAGAGGTCCAAGCAGAGACTCATCCCAAACATCTCCACTGTGCCATGACTCACACCCCTACAGTACCTGCCTTGCTCCATTGACTGGCATAGACTACACACCGAAGTCTGACATCCCTAAGAGCTGAAATCCACTTTTCATGAAGATGCTTTCTAAAAGGAAAAAACTACTAGCTGACAACAGAAAGTGTCTTTGTATGCCCTAAATTAATTGTCTGGAGTATTAAGGCAGTTTACAGCACACTTCTGTTTGCACTCCCTAGCTGAAATCTTGACCATGAGGACCATAAAGGATAGACATTCCCATTTTTTAGTAAAGAAAGCACAGAGACTCTGCAAAACAGACATCCAGAACCTGTGTTCTTAAAGGAAATGCCAAGATTGTGACATTGGGGATACAGCCTCTGGAACTGGCACCAACATTACTTCACAACAGTATGTGATATTTCAGTATAAATTTGACCAGAGCTCTTACAAGTTTCTGTAAAAACCTTCTGGATTTGTTTCTCTTAACACAGAGTGTCATTGTTCGTGTTTCTTGTTTGGTTGGTTGTTGTTTGGTTGGTTGGGTTTTTTTACTTTCTAAAAGAGTTATGCTTGGTTTTCATCAGAGATACGTAAAGTTTAACTTTCCCAAGTGGTGCTGGCTGACAATCTCACCTCTTTTATCTTGGCTTCTTGGATCGTGCTGCAATATTTGTAACCACAGATCAGCTTCAGCTGAATATGCCAAGAGATTGGGAGATGAACAAAATTTATGTCCTCCAACTTAATGGCTATGAGAGGTCCAAATTAGCACCCAGCAGAGTGAAAGTCCATAGGGAGAGGGCAGTGTGGGTGTCAGAAAGCCTGAGTGGGGAAGGGGCATGGAAAGCAGGCTGCCTGAGCCTCGTGGCTCACTGTGCTGCTTGCTCAGTGTTATTAATGCCATCACCGCACAGAGATTATACTGTGAACCCCCTCTCCCACTCACAAATATCAAATCCTTTTCCTTTTCATGCTGAGATCACATCATACCTCTTGAAGTTACAGCCACTGGAAGAATTAGGTTAGGGGAAAAAAACCCCACTTATTGTTGCCTGCCTTTAGTTTTTCTTTTACTTTTAATTTTATCTTACTCTCATCAGCTGCATTCCTCAAAAATGGAAATAAACACATTCAGAACCACCATCTTCCCATAGACTACCAGTTTGCTACACAGAGTTCGGGAACCTCTGTGCTGGAGTTCATCTTGGAGTCTGTAGCAGTTGGACCTAAAGATTGTAAAAGAATTTTTTTTTTTTTTTTTTTTTACAAAAGCTTAACTAGAATGTCACAATTTACTCCATATTGCCAGTGTAGATGAGGAAGTGATACTTAGCCTGTTGTAACACACACTTCAGCAAGACCAGCTAGTACATCCTAAAGCACCACTTGCCTTATCTGCGGTGGAACAAGCCGCTCTGAATGCACTACCTGTTCTAACAAAAACAGTCCGGACTTATCTCAGAATGCGCAGAGGGAACTCTCACACATTGTGATGGAAGGGCATAGGGGCTGAAACTTTGACAATGATTTAATCTCAGCCACACGTTTCATGAGGTTATAGTTTAAGAACGAATAAGCAAAACCAGATGATTTTAACAGTTCCATGAAAAGTAGCTTCCCAATTTGTTCAACTTCTGATCTTCACTTATTGGGCTGTCCTGCCTTTTTTTCTTTTAGCACTCCAGTGGTAATGTAGTCTGCTGTGAAAGATAAGACCTATACTAGCAATGCAAACAGGCAGCAAAGAAATAGCTTTGGCTACAATTTTTAAGTCTTAATGTATCACAAACAAGCAACACACAAAAAAAAAAAAAAAAAAAAGGGAAACCCCCATCATCTTCAATGCAGTGATTTTTATATCATCCCAAGAACAAGGAAGAAGCATGATTATGGTTTAAAAAGTCTTGGTACTACTGAAAACACAGCAAAAGGTTCCTTGCGAAGCCACACTGTAGGCACAGGCTCAGTGTCCTCATTTACAAGAAGCTTTCAAATGTCTGCAGGTCTCTGTGTCCACTGCCCATGCTGACAGACGTATGACTGTCCAAGGAGAGTGAAGGTTAACAGTGTGTCTGGAAACGTGGTGTCCCAGGAAAAGTTTCTGTCTGTGGGGTTGTTCTTGGGAAGACAGTGATCCTCTCTGTCTCTTTGCTAGCACCTTTGTAAAGTGGGGGTTATTGTTGGTCTGAGGGGTTTGCTGTTTAATTAACTGCTAAGGTCTTAGAAAATGTTTTCAGTCTGTGACCTGCAGACTCCTGTGACCTTTACCAATAAAAGGTTAAGGAAAACCAGTTTGCAGATGCTATGTAGCAATCTCTGCATATGGAAATCTAAAGGGGGCCATACTTTTCATAGGAAATTTGTAGGGGTCCACAAATCAAAAAAGGCTGAAAAAAAGTGCCTTAGATCTTACCTGTTCAGATGAAAGGAACTGCTGAAGACTGAAGTGTGGGTATGTATTAATATATCATGATATTGTAACTAAAGAGCATTACACAGTACCACAATGTTATAAAATAGTTCTATCCATTTAGTCTCATAAAGGTATAGCAATAAAACCATAAGAAATCCAGCCAGACTGGGCTGTTTACTTTTAGCTCTTGATTTCTGAAAAATGCTTTATTTGCAATAGGTGGTTGTTTATCTTTTTAACCATTATATCCTTGGAATTTTTAATCAGTGTTGGAAAACAGCTCCACACATGGCCCTGACTTGAGAGTAATAGCCGTGTATGATGGAGGAAGCACTGAAGTCATGTAGGGCATCTTAATATGAATACATGTATTAGAAAATATTGCATAGATGTAATGTAGCCCCCAAGTGTAAAACCCACACACACTCTCTCCTCCTCCCTCCTCCCATGCTTGCCTGCCTCCCTCTTTCACTTACAGTCTCTCCCCACATTTGCTAAAACTAAAAATTAATCTTGTTGCTAGACCTATATGAAAGAAAAAATATTAAAAGATTGTGAAGTCTAGCACAAGAGAATGAGTGGATTTTGGGGGTGGGAGATAATAGGATTTTTTTATATCAGCAAAAAATATTGGAGGTAGATATCTGTGCAGTTGCTGAGCTTTTGTGTTCTGGGGCTAGGAGACTTGAATATTATTAAGGGATCAGTCGCAAAGTGCATCAATCTGGCATGTACTAGAGCCAGATATCTATTTGCCAGGAACTGAAAAAAAATCTCAGCAGGCTCACAGTTGAAGAATGGTGGACATCGCTTTGATTCAAGAAAGCCCTGGCACAGATATCTTCCTGGATATGGATAACATAATGGACTTTGGGGAACATATTAAGTCACCCCCCTGTGACTTGGTAGCAGCTCTGGATGTGAATTATACAACTCTGGATTGATATGTTAAGGACTTAACAATTTCTGTCTGCAGCATTTCCAACCTCTGAGTAAAGTGTTGGGTTACTTTTTTTTCCTTTTGGTTTGATGGCCAATTGTGCTATGCTGTGTAATTATTTTTTAAAAGCCTGCAAATAAAAGAAAGTATAAATTAAAAAGAGGCTGGGGAGAGTGACTGTGAGCGAGTGTGTGTGATGCACTGCATTTAATGTTCCTCTAGAACAAAGTCACACTTGAAGGCCTGGCTTCTTCATTTATACTGTTTGTTTATAAGATCCAGGAATGCTTGTTTTCGGCATGGAATAATTTTTGCAGTGGCTTCAAATGAAAATATGTATTCAGTAAAAACAGAAAATCAACTGGGAGCTCACCACTGCACTGAGAGGCCCATTCAGACTCACAGCAACCCGGCACCCAAGAGCTCATTAGAGATTCACAAGAAGCAAACTGCTTGATTGGCTCTGCTCCGACTGAGTTTGGGGTAGTTTTCCTGGAATTCAGCTGGAAAATACAGGTGTGTGACACAAAAATGTTTGTTTGGGGTTTTGTGGGGTTTTTTTTTTTCAATACCTGACATCAGCTGGGTACTGATGCTGAATGGCAGGTGTTGGCAGTTAGGGTGAGTAAAGGCATTTAGGACTTTTCCTGGCCCGATTTGGTTTCAGTATCAGAATTCTTTTCTTGATGTCAGGACTTGGATTTGATTACTTGAGTTTGATCATGTGTGTTCATAGTGAACATGACATCTTTATTTCCTTATAAAACCAGAACGCTTTTATTTTTACTGTGTTATGCACAAGCCAATGGAAGGCTACATTATTTTATAGAAAAAGATACCATAGAAAGTAATTTAAAGAGGTAAACAAAATAGAATGAATAGAGAAGGATTACAGACTCCGTGTGCTGTGTACAATGGGGACAACTTCTTCATATTGCTCTGTGGATACTTTGCTTTCTATTCCTTACTTCGCAGCATCATACAATCACAGAACGGTTTGGGTTGGAAGGGACCTTAAAGATCATCTAGTTCCAACCCCCCTGCCATGGGCAGGGACACCTGCCACCAGACCAGGTTGCTCAGAGCCCCATCCAACCCACTCATCCAACACTTCCAGGAATGAGGCCATTATTTGTTATTCCATCCCATGCAGCCTATCTCTTAGTCATTACTGCATAACATACAAAAAATACACTACCTATGTGACAAAATAGCATTAGTAAAATATTGATATATTTTAAACTTAAACCCTTTGTCCTCTTTTCTTCTAACAAAGAACCAAGCTGCCTGTAGGAGCATTGGGAAGTGAAGGCTTGGACCTGGCATAGACAGGACATCTCCCAACCAGAACATCCATCCATGCCCCACATACCACTGGGTTTCAGAATCTGTTTTTCTATAGCAATAGCCAAAAAAAGCCAGCATTTTACATTTTAAGCTGCTCAACTTCCAGGTGTGATTTATCTGTGATAACTTCCCATCAGCATCAGGGAAAAGACAATATGATGCGCAAGACAATAATTAAGAGATTTATTCTGCATGATTGCACATGTGTCAGTTAAGGGCTCAAAATGATATCATGACCCATGTTAACACACAGCCTACGAGCACGGTGACTGTGCTCACAAAAGCACCAGACAAGCACTTCCACCACTCACCCCTGGCTGCCATTGTCAGCTGGAAAAGTCAGAGAATGTTCCTTTTTAAAGCAGGCTCTCATCTTCTGTCACTCCACCTGGTCTCCTTTCTGAAACGCCTGGTCCATGGGGATGCAAGCATCAGGTGGGATATAATGGTCTTTCATGAGAATTCTTTTAAGGTTTTCAGGACTAATACCCATAATTTACATGAAGAAAAAAAAAACCTAACTAGAATGGAGCTTATAAATTCTGTCAGAAATGAGGAAATCCGTTATCAGCTGAAAGTAACTACCTGGCATTTTATAAAACAGCAGCAGCTTTCTAACTTGTTCTGTCACAGGGTCATTGAAAGTCAGAATCTGAAAGATCTTATCCAAGTAGATTTCCCCCAGCATCCTGGAGCTGTATGGGCCGAAAGGGATGGTTAGTGAGTTGGATAATCCTGCTCTGTACACATTATGCAGCCAGGGAGAAGGGCAAGTGTTCCAGCGGGAGGGACACTGCCAGGCAGCCTTCGCAGAGGTGGCTTTTCTGGTAATAAGAATGAATTGGAGAATAAAGTGCAGCACCTGCGATAATGAGTCTTTTAAACCGTTATGTCTAAACATTCTTCTCAGCCTTCTAAAAACATAACGTTTCAGTTGAAGCCAAAGAACACCTTTCAGCACAATATGTCTGAGGAAGAAAGCCATGTATTCTTCTTGCATTTGCCTTTTTTTTTTCCCCCTCTTTTTTTTTGGCAAATAGTTCCATATTTTATTTGATTTGAGAACACGTTGCAAAAGGGCCAGTTATTACAATTAAGGAACGAGTCCTGCAAACCTTCACACGTGATTTTAATAGGTGTAGATATGTGAATAAGGATTAGTAACACTCAGCCCTCGCTCAGCATTAGTGTGTGGGCTCAAGTTATGTTCTTGCTGTGAATTGGCAATGAGACGCAAAGCCTTTCGCCTCTGGGGCTGCGGTTCACGTGCAGCTTGGGTCATTGGTGGCTCTACACAAAACAAGGGGGCTGTTTCAGTCCAATTTCACCCTCTCCCTGTTAAAAGGCAACTGAGAATTCAAGGTCAGCGTGATCTCAGAGTCTCTCATCTTATTACGAATTGCTATTTTTTGCTTACTATGCTATGCTATAGAGCCTGGAGACTTCTGCCAAGCGTGGGGCCTGTTACACTAGTTACTGTGAAAACACGTGCAGTTCCACTTATTTACAAACAAGAGATAGGGCAGGCAATGAGTGGAAGAGGGAGAAAGGTGCAAAGAAATGAAGCACCTTGCCCAGAGGATGGTAGCAATGCCCAGAGCAGAGCCCACCTTCCCTCACTGCTTCCTTCTTCACCAACAGCTGCAAGTAAAACAGTGACGGGAAGCATGTCCTTGGACTTTCACTTTCCAGCAGGTAGCCTGCGTGACTGTCAACCTAGCAGTTTTTATGGTATATTTTTTTTTTTTAGTAAGGTGGGGATAATATAAAACAAAGTATGTGACAGATGAAATGCATTAACCCCAACAATATTAATGGATGATAATGTATACGGTGGATCATTTTATCACACCATTTACATGTAAGTTTGTTTGGTGCATTATCTTTGACACAGTGGAAGATTCATAGATCAAGAGAATTGGTGTAACCCAATTTCATATGTTTTGTTGGATCTTCGAACGAAAGTGGCTGCATTTTGAGTATACATTAAGCAAGTGCTGCATGAAGAACTTCCTCACGACACCTGGCACCTACTTTTATGGCTTATTTTGTCAGATTGTTTCTTCTATTCAAAGATTAATTTTCCCACTCACTGAATTTGTTAAATCTTTGAACATTTCAGCCAACGAAGAGGCTTTCAGATCTGAGTTTTCTCAGAATTAAACACTTCTGTAGTAGAAAAAACACTACTCCGTCAATACAGACACACTTGTTTGAGATCCAGCATCTGCTAAACTAAAAAGGTTAAACTTTTTATAAAGAAAAGCCCCAGATTAAATGTGCCCTGACTTTCAAATGTGCCAACTGTAACCTAATGAGTATTGAGCTCATGCACTTATGAAAATGCTATTTTATCCTAATTTTAAATTTAAAGCAAATGTTGGCTTATCATGTACATGATTTGAAGTCAAGGTATATATGTTGTTCCTTAATGCAGGGCAAAGATTTTAGCAGGTGTGACACCCTTTCCTAAGGAGGGAGACACCATCCTTGCAACAGTTTCTTGAAGGTCAGTCCATTTGCTGTATCACACCAGCGGTCTGCAGACCACTGAGTGGGAGTCTCCTTCCCAGCACGTCCCCCTGTCCACTGCAGAGCTCCTCCCTAACACACGTACATCTTTGTGTGAGTCTCAGTTTATCAATTCACACCATTTTTATCAGCCACTTCCCTTGGCAATGATAATACAAAGCAAACTTCCCTGGGACTTTCTGTGTGCTTAAATTAGAGATGAGGTGTTAGCATTCAGAAGCCCAGGTTGTACTGAGTGGCACAAACGAAAGCTAGCACAACTGCAGGATAAACCACAGTGCCAGATCCAAAAATCCCACCAGTGAGGCACACAATCACCTGGATTAAACCCAAGCTTTGTACTCTGTGCCTAGTATAAACTCCTGCAAGCTACCTCTTAGCCAGACTTGATGACATCCCAAACCATGACTCAAACACCCACAGGTTTTTGCTAAGTTCTGTAAAGTCCTTCCCCAGTATGTTGGGATTTTGGCCATTTTTAACCTGGAATCAGGACTGTGCTGGAATATACCTGACAGGGTTTTCTTTCTCTGAGACTTCCAGTCCTATCTGGAAAACACCAAAGCCTCAGATACTTATTTGGACTGGCCTCTGCCTGTTCCCAGGGGATGCTGTGGTGGGCACCGGGTGGGAGAGGGGGGCTGAGCAGAGGGATAGTGCCTGATGGCAGTGGGAAGACTGGCCATCCTCCCAACTTGGCTCTGCCTCAGGAACAAATGAGCCTGCACACAATTAGGGACAAGCCTCCAAACTTCAAGTTCATTTATTTAAAAGAAACTTGCATGTGAAAAATAAAGTAAGTCCCAAACAAATGAACAAAACTGCAAGAAAAATGCTTAAACAAAATGCAAGGAATAAAGGATTTTTTAAAGCCATACCCCTGTTACCTTTATTTCTCCTCAATGAAGCAATATTTCTTGATCCTCAAGATCCCCCTTCCTTAATGAGGTAAAAGGCCAGATTATGAAGAACATTTTTTAATGAGAATTCAGGGACATTTCTGGGTTGGTTGAGAAGTATGAAAGTATTTAACCTCAGTTCAATGGACTGCCCTTTATTAACATTTTTCTTCTAGTGCCACTCACATAACTGCCCTTTCACAAGCCCCGTCTCAACCATTTGATACTTATAACTTGGTTTTAGCCAGAGGGTGCATTGCAGAATACAAATAAATCATTGGCTTTATTTCTTGTGACTACAGGATTTCATAGATGGTATCTTTGTGGACAGAGTTACCTCTAAGAAAATAGGGCTTAATGATTAAAGCATAGCAGTTTTTCTCAGTATTCAGCCATAAAAGGCTACCAGAAGAAGAGTTCAGAAGAGCATTCAGTGAGTGATACGGCACTAACAGCGCAGCATGTCCCAGCTCAACTGAGCACATGCCTGCATAAGCAACACTGCCATCAAACACCGCGCTTCGTCAAAGATCAGACATGTCTTTAGGGAATGGGAACGGTGCCATGCTAGCACCTTAGCAATACAGTGGCAGGACAGTTGGCTTTCCCGTCAGTTTGTCACAAATCCATCTTGGAAACATTCTTCTAGAAATATGAGAGTGTCCCTGTCTTGGGTTCCTGTCCATGTGTTGCTCTGGGTAAGCTGCCAGTGTACCGCTTATTGCCAATCCTAGTGGTGCTGTTGTCAGGTGGACACTTGCCCACTAGGAAATGGATTGAAGCCACCCATGTGCTTTAAGTGTGCCATTGTCTAAGCTCCAAGTGCTAATGATTGTTAATGACACCAAGTCTGGCCTGGCCTAGAGTCTTGCAGGAACTGTATCTGTGCTGCCCACTGTTACTCAGAAGTTTATCTGTCCTACCTCTCTCTATGTAACATCTGAGTACACCTTAACACAAAAGGAATACATTTGTATTTACACATTGCACAAAGGAATTAGACCATAGCTAGAACAGTGGGTAAAAACACTTTATGTTGTAACTAAAGAAGTTAAGGTTAACTATGAAAAAAAACTGATGGGATTTTGTTATTCATGTAAGACAGCAGAGGCTCATCCCAGAGACTCACATTTAGTCAAGTGCATTAAGCTGGTTTTCCCACTGTCGGAGACTGGAGAACAGATGCCAAGTGCACCTCTGATGTTTTGAAGAGCTGGCACTTTCAGACCATTGTGCAAATTTTGGACCAACAATTTTGACAGTAGGACACATTCTCAGGCACAATAAGAAATTCTGCAACCCATTGGACATGCACTCAACTGTCTCTTAGCCATGGGGCACAGAAGAATTTTTTTTTTTTTAAGAAAAAGGCTTTTCTTACGGGGCTCTTCCCTTGCCAGTCTCCTGATGCCAACATTCATTAACATCCCAGTGCAGACGCGCTGTACCTGGTACATTTGGATGCACAGCCAGTGCTCGCCCTGCTTGGGCACACCAGAAACACTCAAAAGCAGCCAAGAAAGAAAAAGGAGAAAGAATGCCCATTAGGAGACACAATGTGAAAGTTACAGATTCCCATAGAGCAGCACCAAATTTTGAGGTCGAATCCTTATATTTCTATCTCACATCTCATTTTACAGATATTGGCACAGACAGATTTGCAACACTTGGCAAGTCAGAAGTTGGTAGACTCCTGACCTCCTTGATATCAGTGTGATTTTTGCTTCTGGCATTCATAGAGCCAAGATTTCATTCTGTTTTCATACTGGATTAACTGAGGTTCATGAGGTAACTCTCTTGCAAATAAAAGCAATGCATTAGCCTCTTTCTCTAGGTGTTTTAGCAACACATCTCATGGTCTCAAAGCATTGTAACAGGAATACAAGATTTAGGTCTTGCAGGCTTGAATGAATGCTGTGGGAAAAATGCAGCAATAAGCACAGCTTATGAGAAACGCAAAGCAGGTTACCAGTAATTGTCTTTATCAGAAGACAAGACTCATCTGGAAGCATGTGTGAATATCAGCTGTTGGAACTGGAAGTAACCTTGCAATCTTGAACATGTACAACACTCTGCTAAGAGGGATTTTAGCATGATGTGAAAAAGCTGGGGTTTTGTTAATTTATTCTGTTGTTTGCAGTTATTCACCTGAATTGCACAATTAATTTTTTTAGTAGTCATGCAGTTTGTTGGCCAGTTCTTCTGCATAAACCTTAGGGTAGTGTACAATGAATTCAAACACACACCCATGTGTGCACCCACAAACCATGCAAAAACTCACAATGTTTGAGGTAAATATGTCAAGGAAGAAACTAGCCTCACCTCCACCATTCAGTCTTCCACTGCTGTGCCTTAAATGATAGAAAAAGAGAGACAAGCTCTGGTTCACAGAACCAACAGAATGCTTCACACAAACAATTTTGAGAATTTTGTGTTCACTTAAGTGTTCTCTCATTTTAGCAGAGAAAAGAAAGGATGGTTTACTTTTGCATTGATGTAGGACATTTTACAGCTCACAACTAGCTGGATGCAAACTAGTAAATGCATGAGGACGTGTTCATTACCACAGTGTAAAAAATTTAAGTAAGCACAACTTGGCAAAAATCTCTTGGTCCAGGTGTCATTAACCTGGGAGTTCAGTTTCCCCTAGAAGCACCTTGCTGAAGCAGGCAGCTTGCCTCTTCCAGCACATCAGCTCTTCCTTTGTACAGAGAATGTTACAGGGGAATGATTAGGGGGGCATGTGTGTGTGTTCAGCTGAGGAAATGTCACAGCACTATCAAAACTAGCCAGCTGCAACAAGGTTTCTACCATCCCATACCAGGTTAACTTCGATAAGTAGTTCCCACACCTTGCCCCGGCACAGCCACCAGTCCCCCACAAGGCTTCCAAAGTTCATCTACTGTCCGTGCTGTTTCTTCATCCTCTTCAGGCCGGTTCACCCTGCTTCTTACCTCTCCTTGTCTCTCCTACATCTGGAGGACAGACACACACTCTCTCCTCCTGCTTCTTCCAGGTCCCTCTTCATCCAGTCCCCTTCTTCTATTCCCCTTAGAGCTATTTAACTACTTAGCAGGAACCAGCCACAGCTGCACATTATCCACATCAGCCAACCCACTGCCTCTGAAGCCAGTCCACAGATGTATTACCGATGTTAATTAACCTGCCTTCATTCCTCTACAATTTCCCCTTTTTTTCCCCCTTTTTTTCTTTTGTTTTTTCTTTTTCTTTTCCTTCTTAACTTTTCCTACCTTATGTATTTAACAATCAAGGAAAGAGCTGGCAGAGGGAGGATGTTACAGTAGAATATAAGACCATGAATGGCACAGGGAAGGCGAATAACGATCTGCTGTTTCATTTGCTGCCCCTAGTTCTTGCATGAGACGAGCAAGTGGTGTGTCCACAACAAACAGCAAGCACTTGGTGGTATGCCTGCACAGGCTGGAGTAAGTTGTGAAACTCCTTGCTACAGGACTTTGTGAGTGCCAGGAGTCTACACGGATTAAAAAAGAGACTAGATAAAATAATGAAATTAACAATATTAAAATACTAGCGTACTGGTAAACATCGATATACCACTTCTGGCTTGGGAAAGAACCTGAGCTTCTTTTGCTGGAAGCTGAGTGAATCAGCTTGGGCTGTATAAATGCTACGATGCGTTGGCCCTGTTCGCGTGCCCTTATCTGGGCACCTGGCATAGTCAGAACTCAGACCTTTGGCCTGACCCAGCTAGGCTGGGCTCGTGTTTGCATCTCTGCCTTGTTTGTGCTTATCTGCAGGCTGCTGGTAAACTTCTGTACAGCTTCCCCCAAAACGTCTTTTAAGAGCTTTAAAGTATCATGAACCTTTACGTAGCAATTTGTGCAGATTTTCTGAACTTTAGAAGAAGCAATAAGTTATGACATTTGCTGAGGAACACAGTTCATAAGAAAGAGAGTCAAGCAGGCCTAAGTCTCATGAGTGGGGGGGTGTGTGTGTCTGTGTATGCATGCGTGAGAGGGAGAGGGAGAGAAAAAAACATGCATGTGAAAGCAACTTTGCGTATAAACCAGATATTTTCCATGACATATGTTGATGAATTGAATTCTGTTAATTTATAAACTATATTCAGAACTTGTAGAATTTTGTGGTGTTTCACGGCCAATTTCTGTGAAAGGGCTGGGAAAAATCTGTTCCAATTTATTTTACACTCTGCAGTGATTTTCTAACTAACTGTGTGTGAATTATTATATTTCGATCTGTATATGGAGCACTGAGCACTTTGGCCCCAGCCCAGAAAAGCAGTTAAAGGAAATGTCCTGCTGAATTCACAAAGACTGTTTGCATTCTTAAAGTTAAGCATGTGCTTAAGGGCTTTGCTAGATCATAACCGAAGATCTCAGGAGCAGTTGGCAAGACTGATACCACAGAGAATAGAAGAAGAGGAAAACAGCAAGAAAGATGTCAATAGATGTATCGACATGAATTTGGAATGGTGCTTAGCATTTGAGCACATTAAGAAAAAAGAGATCTAAAAAGCCTAAGAAACGTATTTGAGAGAGTGTGTTGACTTTAAAAAAAACATACCGCTTTCTAACAGTCATAAATCAAACGCTGACTTTCAAAGGAGAGAAACATTGCAACCTATGTTATACTGTTCTCATCGTATTATTTTGCTACGTGTAATGCTGCAGCAGCTTTTAGCATACAAAATGTTAATCTTATTTTGGTTCTAAAGCACATCATCTCTGAATAGGCACCTCTAGAGATCATCCACCCCAGCCTCTCCAGCCCAGAGCAGGGTCAGCTGCAGTAGGTTGCCCAAGGGGCTGGCTATTTCCAGGGATGAAGATGCCACGGTCTCTCTTGACAATGTGTTCTGGTGTCTGACCACCCTCACAAAGAGCCTGGTACCTTCTTCCAGTGGTACAAAGTGCTCTTGTTGGTGGTAATCTCATAAACAATTAGACCTTCTTCCTATCCCCATGCTCTGCTTTACAACAACAGATAGATCCCAAGCCTTCAAAAGAGTGAGCCACAGAAGTGAAAAATAGACCTAGGCATAAGTGCTTTCAGGACTTCAGTTGGCAAGTCCAAGTAAATTGGTCGAAGTTGTAGTATATAGGGGAAAAAAATAAGCAATGTTGTACTGTAGTACTCACAAAGTCTTCATACAGATATCACAACATAGGTGTACACTTTTTCCCCCCCTTGAAATTTAGGGGATTACCATTCTTAATCCTGTGACAGGTTTGAAGGATCTCCATTCAAGCTGTGACACTTGAGGACTTTCAAGGACTCACTCGCATTCTGCTCCACTTACATGAAAGTGCATTTTCTCACTGATCTCCATGACAGTCATATTTTCACTTTTTCTTTTCAAAAGTACAAAGCTCCAATGCTGGTAAATTGTATATGGATAAGATTGAACCCTTGGTGAACAGCAGAACACATGAAGGCAAAGGTGCACAATAAAGTGATTTATCTGTGGCTTTGCAATTATTACACAGATAGCATTTTGATACGTGCATTATTTTAGTAACTCACTATCTATGTGTAATACACAATTTTTTACTTAGTAGTTTATCTGCCAAAACTGTATGGCATTTTTCAATGAGTCAGCTGGTTACAGTGAGTCCTGCAATTTGTGAAGCAAATGAATTTATGTATTATGACATGAATGGTACTTCATTCATTTATGTGCCTCCATTTATTTACGATAATACTTCACAGGAGATGAGTGAATATTCTATAATACCTTTCAAGAGGTCAGTGTAGTCTTAACAATAGTGTCTTCACTCTGCACAGACTAGTAAATCTTTGCTGAGCGGCGAGGCGGCTGGGGTTTGTATGCTTATCATGACCTGCATGGATTAGCGAAGTGCAAAGGTTCCAGTGAATGTGTATGTACAAACATACATCTACAGCGACCTCCGGGGCATGCTTAAAGCTCATCTGTTTCCGTCAAGGATTTGAAAAGATGGGGAGGAGGATTAAAAGAGTGGTAAACGGATAGAAAAAGAGGACTCTCAACTTCTAATTTGCTGGTCTTGTTAGTAAGAGAGGAATTGCTTTTGTTTAGGTAGCGTGAAGCTGCTGTGGGGTATGTGCATCTTTCACTAAAATAAGGCATCTAGAAAGTGAATGGAAAAATCATTCTGCTGGTTCTGTGCAAATTTAAAGACGGAAGACAATTGATCTGCCCTCAAGTCCACAGCTACCTAAAGAAGGGAAACAAAATACTGTCTGTACTGTGCATAAGTGGCTACAGTACGATTTTAAAGCGGAATTAGGCCAACTTGACTTGACACCTTTGTTCTTTCTCTACTAGTGCCAGCTTTTCAAAAGATTTCAAGCACTCATAATCTATGCTGTCTTTTCAGAGCAGTCCAGCTGCTACCAGAGCAGCCATGGCCATCTATCTCAGCAGCAGTGCTGGTTCACAACATTTTGGTGGGATCACACAGCATGGCAGAGGAGCGTGGCCTTCCAGTGGATGACTGAACCGACCTTAGAAGGTTTTCCTGACACCACCGCTCCTTCCTGTGCACCACGTCCCTTGCAGTAGGCTCAGCACATCTTTGAAACAGCCCACCAGAGAGTGGAAACTCAACAGGCAAAAAATATGGATAGTTTTCCAGTGGTTGAGTAAGCTGGACTGCCCGACTAAAGAGTGAGAAGGGAGGGGGGGAGGAAGGAGAGAGCAGCAAGCCACTAAGCTAGAGTGACTTGTGCTTGAAGTCTTATCCTAAGAAAGAAACTCTAGGTAAGTATACTTGCAGGTGATGAAACTCGGGTCTGCTTTTCTCAAGTGCTCAATGCTTCTGCTAACTCCCATGGTGACACCTTAGCAGTCAGGTTCTCAAAAGGAATTAGTTTTCAGTGAGCACCCAGGGTGCTGAGGCCTTTAAAATCTCTGCTCTCTTCCTATGCTGCCTACTTGGGAAATGAGCTTTTTGTAAAATTCCAGCTTTACTCAATAAGTAAAGCTTCTTAGTTAACTGCACTAGCTGGAGGAAAAGCATGGATCTTTCTTAATGCGCTCTGCTAGTGTTTGCTAGAGCAGTCCAGGCTGATTATAAAGTGCCTCTGCGTGAAGGAAGCCGGTGCCTGTAGTTCTCTGCAAAGTTGATGCAGAGCACAGAGCATGAAATACCTTGAGGTGATGGGTCAATCTCCAGACCTCAGCCAGGACATGCACCTCCTCCCTGAAAATAATTTCTTTTTCTGTTCAAATGTCTCCAGGCTAGACAGAGCTCCTTAAAAACATATTCTGACTTTTGATAAAATTGTAAGCACCATGCTTGAACCCAAGAAGATGTAAAGACACTGTCCAAGGACTCCAGGAAACGATTCAATCTGCAAACCATTTACTACCTGTGTGTTTTACCCTTGGATGTTGCCAAGGTGCTTAACTCTGCTTTATGGACTCCGCATTAAACTTATCTCATTGTAAAACAGTGTTTCTTTAGGGAGCGGAAAACGTTTCAACCTTAAAAGATTTAAATCAAAATCCCTGAGGATTTATATGCCCAGAAAGTTGCACCAGTTTGATTTAAACAAACTGATGACATGAAAGCGGGTATGACTGCCTCAGGGCTCTGCTGCACTCCATTCCCACTGGCGTAGCGTTGGCTGATGGAGGCATCACCATTCCCAACTCCATTTGCAACAGTTGGCAGACAGCGAAATATTCCAGGGCCTCAGCCACTCGGGTGTAAAATCTGGCATATCATCACAAACTGCTGAGAAAGGTACTAGCATATATACTGGGGTACCTTGAGGTAGGATGGCACTTTGACATCCTCTGACAAAACCTTGACAGGCCACGAGACAGGGGGACATTTCAGTACTATTTAGCTGAGGAAAGAGCATCTTTATGGGCCACCATGCTTTACAGGTGATGAGTCTGCCTCTGGTGGGGTGGGGGCTTTGGGGTGGCTACAGCCTTGCACTCAGCCACCCCAAGCTCCCCACTTTCTACTCTCTGCCCTTGCATTTTTGGGGGCTATGTGGAGAGAGGAGAACCCGCAGCTGAAACGGCAGCATTGGGCAGAGCACGCTGAGGCTTGGCCTCCAGCGCCTGCCTCTTGGAGGTGGTGCGGCCCTTGCCTCCCCTCTCTGCCTCCATGCACTCAGTGTCCTCCTTTTCCTTGCTCATTAACACTGGCTGACTTGGTAATGAGCATTAAACTGCAATTTAGAGCAGACAAAAGGAGAGTGGAGGGGAGAGTGGGAGGAGTGGCACATGGAAGAGAAAGCACTGCTCTGCTGACTTTTTTTGCCCTGAAAGCTCCTCCTGGACAGCTGATGGCTTCGAGTTTAGGATGGTGCTTGGAGCTTCCCCCCAGGCAGCCCCCAGCCCAGGCAGGGAGGCTGGCTGCCGGTTGCTGCTCCAGATCTCTGCCCCCATCACCTCCAGTTTTGACCTAGGAAGTCCCTCTGCTGTGGAGCTGGTTTCCCAGGCTGGTGGGGATGTGTCAGTAGGAAGGGTGGTCCCCACTCAGCTGTCCTTGCTGAGCTATGGCACTCAGGCCTCCCTGCTCCAGGGCTGACCTGTAGCCAAAAGCACTACAGAATGTATATGCATCCTCAATTTTGCACGAAAAAACTGTGTTGTGAAATCCGCTCTCCGAAATGTGATCCAATAACTCCATTTGTGCATGGCCTCACACTGATGCTGGCTGGACCATAAATATCTCACAGCCTTTCTGTATGAGACCAGCTGGACCCATGGGCAGGCTGGAGCCTGCTTTGGGGAGGCAGGGGATGACTTCATTCCAGGCATTGCAAACGAGCACAGCTCCCCGCTATCTGAGCTTGCTGCTTCCTTCCTACTGTTAATTTATTCCTTCCTGTAGCTGATTTGTACCTCAGTTTTCCTGCTATCTTTAACATTAATTCACTGTGTTTTGTGTTACAAAATGGTGTTTAAAGACCAGTTCCTGGACTGGCATTAGCCAGTGGCTATCCAAATGGGATACTTTGGTCTTTCCTTCAAGGGTTGCTGTTTGAAAAATTAGCTCATTACTATTATTTTTTTTTTCCACTTGGAAATCATGGAAGATAATGTAATATGGTCACAGCACTCATGGATGGATAACCCTGTCTGGGGAAAAAGAAGGACGAAGAGGAGATTTCTGATCTTGTCTTTCCATTGAGAAAGGTTCAGCAAAGATGCATGATTAGAGCACTTAACTGGAGAAGCAGTTTTGACCTACAGTTAAGAATATTTTTGACATATTATTTCAATATAGTTAACCAAGGCTAAACTGTGTCAAGAAGATGGAATTAAAAAGGTAAGCGTAAAATGGGAACAAGGATGACTTGGAGAGCATGACAGGGAAGCAGGCTGAGGGGACAGGTATGCTCAGGCTCTATCCAGGCAGTGACCACCCCAGTAACTTGATCAGGGGACAGGACACAATTAAAAATCTTCCAGTGGATCCTTTACCGGAAGGTGTGGGTGAGAAAGAACAGCATTTCCTGACCGCACCGATTCCTGTGAACCTGTGTGGTCTTAAACTCATTTATATGGAGCACTGCAAGCAGCATAACCTGAATTAATGCTATGAGACAGAAATGAAGCCACTAATGGACAAAAGGAAGCATGAGTCTAATGGTTCAAACACAGTGCTGGAGAGTCAGGAGACAGGAGCAGTTTTACCTGATTTAGCTACTGACTCATCTTGAGAGACTGAGAGGAATTCACTTGTACCAGAACTGTTGCTGCTTTTGGCTTGGGGTCCATTTTTCTGAAGTCATGGCCTTTCTGAGCACTCTAACCCGAGCTCCCATATACCATGGCTGCCTCATCTGGAGGCTGTGAGCATTCCCTCATTCATGCTAGCATAGCCCGATGAACCTCTCAGGGGAAAGGGCATAATATTATAATTTAAATAATTTACTTTAAACCTTGGCTCAAGGGATGGCATGGCCATTAAGTAATGGCCTTTGTAATCTAGCAAGCCTTTCCTGCCCTTCCCAGTGACAGATCCTGTATTTAACACTTCACCTGGCAAAGCGCAGAACAATTTTCCCCCGCTTACCTTAACAAGGCAAATCTTTTACTCACCACACCACAGACAGGCTGGCCACTTCGTCTGAGATGGTCCTACAAGGGCTGCACAGGGGATGACTCAGAAAACACTTTGCTAGTTCTGAGAGTCTCCATCAGGCAATTTTGTGGTACCCAGGTATTGCCACCTGCAGCCAGCTTGGGGCTCCTGTCTGCCCATCTGGGCTTCTGTTGCAACAAGCACAAGCTCACATATAGTCATATGTAAAGGGCTTAATTACCAACAAACTGTCAGCTTGTGCAAACTGGTTTTCAGGTAGTGCTGTTGAGTGTCATTGGGTTTCCAGGGGTAAGCTGGGTGGATTTGAATCTCTAGCTTCACAAAAAGGCTGTGTTTAATGACCAATTGGGTGCCTGTCATGTCATTGTGGGTGCTACTAAGAGCACCTGGCTTGCTTGAAAAAAAGAGAGGTATTTATACAGGCATACAGCTTATATAGAAAAAAAAAAAGAAAAGGAAAACAAAAAAACCCCACCAAGTCTGCGAATAAACCATTTACTTTTAGAGGTAAGGTGAAACAAGATCTTCCTGGGTTTTGACCCAAAGATACCTATTGAAAAGTTTCTTGTGAGGCAGGTTTGCGAGGTATGTGCTATTGAGAGCAACCAGGATGACTGCAGCCACCAGCTCTGTCCTCCCTGCATTGTCCAGTGATGGGTATAGTCTGGGACGTGCTATGGGGGGAATCTCGCCACACCAGGTCTCAGTGCCACCCCAGCTTGTCTTTCTCCACAGCACTGGGTGCTGATTTCTGTCAGAGAGGGCACTGGGTGAAGTATATTCTATCTGGCATGGCACTGCCGATATTTTCCCTCAAGCAAAACGCTCACTGACATCAGTAGAAGTTTGGCTCCAGAGGAAGCTGAATTTCTAGCTAGTTTATCTGATTCAAGGCTTCCTACATGAAACAGAAGGGACTGATGCAGCCTCCCCACCTTGGGAATCGCATCTCCTCACACCATGGCTGAACTTGCCCCAAGGTCTGCTGTGGAAAAGCTGAGCAAGTCTGAGCCATTTTCAGAACACAGGTGAAGTTTCACAGCCTTGAGCAGTCATTACTGGACTGGGTCATACCCCTGAGGTAAATTATTAATAATAATAATATGTTATTTTTGTTAAACCTGACATCTTCTTTCATCTCAGCCCCATGCTTATCAGGAGCTCTGCAACAACAAAAAAGGAAAGTTTTATTTCCACATTTCCATCCCTTCGTCTCATCACACCGTGTCTGCTTTGGGGAGTGAAGAGTAATCTGTGTAAAGCTTTCATGCTCTCAAACCTACCAAAACATGCAATATTAATTGGGATTATTAATTGTATTTACTGCACTAGCAAGTCTAACCTTGTTAAAGGCCAGTGTGAAGATGTGGGATCATTTCTGTCATTTGGAACATCCTGCATGCTACCTCCTCTCAGAAATCAAAAGGAAAATTACTTCACTTTTATTAATCATCTTTTTTCTTACAAGATTTTGCCTTTTGTTTAGCTGCACTTCACAAGGAGAAGGTGTGTTTTCTGTGCTGCTTTGAGATCTTGGCAGTTAATGGAACTCTTTGATTTTTAAATAAGAGTTATTCCTCTGAGCGTACAGTATAAACCTAACAGGCAAGGGACTGTGCCTTTAAGTTCATCAGTTTTCCCAGTGCTGTACTGGAAGGATTGGACTGAAACTTTAAACATTTCTCGCCATACCTAGCATATGTATAATTTATAAGCCACACACCGTTTTCTGTCAAATAGGCGATTGATCTGACTCGGATCTCGTTAATTATCCTCCACATACATTATACGTTAACAGATCTTCAGTATACTGTGTATCAATATTAATAAGATTATAAAACACTATTGATAATTAGGAAGAGAAAGAGACCAGGCCTTTGATTCACTCTGTTACTAACGCCCCTGCATCTCTAGATTAAAAAGAGACCACTTTTCGTTTAATAATATCAGATCAGTACATCCATCTTCTAAAAGGCTTTATTAAGAGAAAGCTAAGATTTGCATCCCTATGCAAGGGGCTATTTGAAATTGATTATGGAGGCATCATTGATGTGTGAGAAATTTGTTTCTCTGTCTTGTCTAAAGCGGGGCCTAATAGGTGGGAGGGATTTAAGGTGGAGCACTACACTCTTGGATCTTTGATCAGGAAATTTCTATTTTTCTTTGTCAGGCTTTATTTGGTAAGCCAGGTTGTCTTGTTTTGGAGAAAATTAAATGGGATAGCATATTAATACCTTTTAAAAATAACAACAACTATGTTATCACACTCTACAAGAGAACAGTGGCATTAAATAACAATATTTGTCTTTAAATTTGTGGGTTTGATCTATTTTTTTCATTACTTCTTCCAGTTTTTCTTTTTTCTTTTTTTCTTTTTTTCTGTGACCTTCCTTTTATATTTCTATTAAGTTTATTTGCAACAAGCAAACCAGAACGAGCTGCTAGTAAGGGCTCTGAAGCACTTCATATCCAACTTGAATTAGGCAAACCTTGTTTTCCTAGAAATTTCATACTAAAGGGGAGGGAAAAATCACTGAAGGATGATAGGGGGAAATAAGCACAGAATAAATTCAGGTTGCCACATGACTGGTCCTCTGTTGGGGTGCTGTATAGCACCATACTGGCTTGGAGACCAACATCACAGCCAAGCCCAGGTGCTTTTTCGATCACCTCAAGCATAAGACCGGTTTCTGCCTTGCTGCCAATGTCCTTTCATCACCACAGAAGCCCAGTCTTTGTCTTAATTAAACTTCAGGGCAGCTCTTCCCCTGGTTGACTTGCACTGTGCCAATGTGGCCAGTCAGAGAGTTCCCAGGCTCCCTCCCTGCTCTGGACCGGTTCTGCAGGGCATCCTTCCTGCTGCTGACACCAGCTTGGCTGCCCTGGGCCCACCAGTGCTAGGAGGCCTAATTCCATCCACCACAGATATTTTAAGCATTGTGTTCTGCAACTCTGTTGAGATGGGATTTCTAAAATATTGTGTTCAGGTCACCAGCAGCTTCTGCATGGGTGCTTGTGCTGCTGCACTGAACAGCGGGCTGTAGTGGAAGATACCCAGTGTGAGCGGCAAAGAGAAACTGAAGAAAACTACCCTACTTGGACAAAGAAATCTCACACATGTATTTGCCCACAAAGTAGCCCAGTAGATTGTCATTTCTCATGGTATTTCTGGTAAAAGCCTAGAGAAAACCACAAATTTCTGGCTTCTGGGACATCTGCCCTATATATAATCTTCCCATTACCTAGACCTCTGTGATTTTCAAGCATGTTGGGAGATCATGGTTCACAGGACTACTGAAGAGGCTCTGAGATGACAGAGGTCCCAGGCTGCCATGTATAGTGCAAGGTCTTGGGAAAGTCCCTTCCTCTGCCTAGAGTGCCCATCGTACTAGTGAGGGGTCATAGGAACCACTCGGGTACAACCGTGGGGTACAGCACAAGCACTCACAGTATCTAAAATGCTAGTAGGAGCCCCTGGCACTCATGCCAGCTGGCACAAGGGCACCAGACAAGATCATAACATTTAAACTGCTTGTGTGGTCGTGTCTTATTCAGTCTGAAGCTGGGGAGGGAGAACTCAGCTGAGACATGCAGGTGGGGGAGCAGAGGGAGAGATGATGACCTGCCTGGGGAAGGCTGAGCTGCATCTGGGAGCAGGTACATAAGCCCAGATTAAAATTTATGTACCGGGTACATAAGCAACATAAAGGGCTTTCTGAGGACCTGAGCTTGCTACAGGAGGAGAGAAACCTGGGAAAATGAGATGAGTCAATGCAATGTCAAAGAAATGTTCTGGTTTAACCTCTCAGATGTTGTGCCCTTCTTTCTGAAGGGAGCCTTGAAGGAAACCCTAGAAAGAACAGCGAGGGACAACAATGTGAAATGGAGCCTAAAGGCTCAGAAAGAAAAGCACAGAATAAACCAATAAAAGTGCAGTGAGGTAACACAAAGAACCACAATTTTGCTTCCTGATCCTGGAAGGCATAACGGCTGGCAAATTTTCCTGGGATTCCCGCAAGCCGAGTGTGTGGGCTACCAGGGCAGCAGGGCTCGCCCATGCCAACCTCTGGCTAAAAGCTTGCTGTGGTTTCTCACTCCAACAGGCAGCTGGCCCAGATGCACCATGGAGCAACTTCCCCAGCCAAAGTTCATTTCTGGTGGCAGGGCTGTCCCCTGTCCCACCAGGCACGAGCTCGCGACACTGAGGATCTAGCCAAGCCACGTCACATCTATTTGTGCTAGTTTTTGCATACAGTTCAGGACAGAAAGAACTTGATACATATTTCTGGGGACACACCGCTGCTGCACCCTGTGTATGCTGGATATCCTGTGCATGAGCACAGCAGCACTCGTGTGTGCGAGGATGTTTACAAAAGACAGCAGGGAAGTGCCTGAGGTGTAATTTTCTCATGAAGGATGGAGCTCGTTCCCTTAGGACCACAGAAATTTCTTAAATTTCTTACAGTTTAGGAGATGTCCTTATACAAAAAAACACGCAGGGAAACAAAACTACTTTCATTAACAACGCAGAGAAGTGAAGATATTTACAACACTGGAAGTCAGCCAAAAAAAAAAAAAAAAAAAAAAAAAGAAGATCCAGTTCGGATTTAAAGCACTGGGAATATCCTAAGTTAATGGATCCATGTGAACATTCTCCCAGCAGAAGTCTGTGATGAAGAGAAAGCACGCAGAAATGTGGGGGTCCATCCTGTCTTTGCCACTGGCTCTCTAGTGACCACCAGGGCATCATCTGCTTGCTTTTCCTCTTGGCTGCTGTGCATTGCAGAGGCTGAGCAAGCCCGTCATTCAGACTTTGCTCAGTCTCTGAAGTCTGGTGCTGCACTGCACAAATCTTCAACTGGAATGAACCAGGAAACAACGTCCAGAAGAAATCCGTTGGCTGAACAGTTTGATGTATGGGACAAACGCATGCTGAAAACACGATGAAATGCTTGTCTACCACCTTGTGCAAATGAAAGAGCTGTTGACGTTATCAGGGTCATATCTGAGGCTGTCAGCATAAGAGGTTAAAGGTTTTTCTGGCCAATCTTATCCACTGGGTTGAATGGGTGTTGAAACTGTACTACCCCAAATCATGGGTCCTGCCAGCTTTGGGCTCAAATGTGTTCTAGGAAGAGCACGGGAGAGCTTGCTTCGACCATGGCCCTGCTGTCTGTAGCTGTGCAAAAGCCTTCTGCCTCTCCAGTTCTCAGGCTGGGGCTATTCATTAAGAATCAAAAGAGGGAAGGGAGGAGAAAATGTGTCTGATTCTTGGTATCATCACAGCACGTGCTGAAAATGAGATCCTCAGAGGCAATGGCACCAGCCTGTGTTTACTCAAATTAGGGCATTGGTTTAATGCATCAGAGCCTTTATGATGGATCATGACAATTTATGGTGTAGAGCCATTATGGTGGCAATGATGGGAAGGATCCATCGTCACAGAGGTGATGCTCCAGGTGTCTGTGTAGCCCGGAGCAATTATTACATGGCCCCTTGACATGGTACCTCCAAACAGCTCCATTGCGCCAGGATTTGCATGTTATTAACCTGCTCAGCGTTAATACATCAGAAGGAGTAGGGAAAAAAAAAAAAGGAAAATAATATCCCCATCTGAGCTGGGCATGGCAGACTATTTTTCAATGCTGGCAACATTTTAATTTTTATTGAAGGAGAACAGTTGCTTTTGTGTTGGCTGGAGAAACTCTGAAGATGAACATACAGCGTGAATAAAACCAGCAAAACCTTGGTAGTTCTGCACTTAAGAAAAAACAATACTTAGGCCATTTGGAACAATAAGGGTTTGCTCCCAGCTTGAGATTTTGCCTGACAAATTTCAGAGAGAAGAGATTTTTCTCTCCCCCTCCTCTAGCCCTGAGACATACTGCAAAAAAATGCGTGCACACGAGCCGTTGTCACTGAGAATGTACCAGCTTTCCATTAACATTGCTCTCCATAGGATGGTGGTTGGCAGGAGTGCTCATTTTAAAATCCAAAGGCTCATGTCTAGTGCTCCAGCCCTTATTCCCCTGAGTTTTTTCAAGCCACTTGAGCCACTTGTCTGGAGCCTGCTTGCTTTGATCTCCTTCTGCATCGAACGTGTCTGGAGAGAGCTCTGCAAGGGGAAAGCATGAATCGAATTGTACGCTCCCATCTCGAATCTTGCCCATTGCAAAGCCATACCAGGAAATTGAGGAAATGTTCCAGGTTTAAGCTTTCTGCCCTTAGCCAGAAATTAAAACCCCTTCATTAATCCAATCTTAAATCTCAACTAGCTGCTGCTTAAAGTGGTAATAAATATTTCATACCGATTGTGTTGCGTTCCTTGCTGTGTTTATTAAATGGAGTTTCTCATAATTCCAGTTATTCATTTTAATAGGTCAGGACTTGGCTGTGATTTAAACAGACCACTGAGGAAACAGCCGTGGTTAAACATTGTAACAATATGGATTATTAATTTAATTGGCCAGCTATTACTTGTTTTGACTCTGTGCTAACACATTTAGCTCAGTCTCTTGTGGCCTATAAACCACAAAGGTCATGACTTCAACATTCAGAAGAATGGGAAAAAGAGAATCAGGGCTGAGATTATGAGGAAAAATAGAGAAACAGTGTGGGGAAGACAGAGTGAGGAAGGCTAAGGGCTTGCTGGAGGCAGTGCAGGGCAAAAGGGGATTTATTTAGTAGCTCAGCAATAGAACATCCTCTAAACCACCAGCCAAACTAGCGGTTTCTTTCAGTCCACATCCCTCTGAGGTGATTGCAGACAGTGATTTTCACCTGTAGGTATAACGATGCTATCCCCACATGTTTAATAACACCTTTATTTTATTTCTGAATTTTTCTAATAGAGTTTAAAATATACCATGTGGAGAGCTCACATGTGAATAATCAGCAATAAACATTTAGAAGTGTGTTTAAAAAGCTAATCAGGCACCCCCACCCTGGATGGTTTTACTGTGCTTTTATTGAAAACAATCTCATGATGCTAGTGAGATACAGTGGGGTGAAAAAGCACATTCCGAAGGGCATGCTAGCAAAAAGGGATGGTCAGGAAAAAATGTGGGGTTTATCTTCTGTGCACAACAAAGGTAGTGCAATTTGTACCACAGACTGTTCCATTTGAAAGGGGTCAAATCTTTCCATTGATTTTTTATGCAGAACTCTCATTGACTCCTAACAGTTCTGTGCATTGAATAGCAGCAGGATACGACCCCGTATTTGTCTTGGCAACTGTGAGCACAAATGTGGTGGTGGGCAATTTTTCCATATTCATGCCTGTGCCAAGTATGTTCAGTGTTCAACTTATACAGGTGCAGACACCCTACCATGAAGGAAACTATGTCAGTACAAAGGGTAGACAGATACATTAAGCAGACAAGCAGGTACGAGTCTCCATTTTTAGTGTTTCTCGTCTATCATGTGCCTTGGAATCTGTAGCTGTTCCTGTAATAAACTGCACAGGCCAGTAAGTTGAAAGAACACAGCCCAAAACCTTTGTCTACAACTGCAGGCTCCAAACCATGCAGCTAACATGGGAAATGTAGCATGCATGAATATAGCATACATAATCAGTAGTAACAGCTGCCCAGACAAGTTGGTGGGATTCCAATGCTCTAAGACTTTGTCCATCCTCTCTCTTTTATCCTCCCTCACATAGCTCAACCCAATTTTCCAAGACACGGGGACACTGGGAAGAAAGACACAGGGAAGTAAAAGGCAAAGGTTTTCTTCAGGCTTGAAAGCTTGTTCAAAGTGTAGAAAAGAGCCAGGTGGAGAAAAATTCTCTGCATGTCTTCTTTCTGGCTTTGTCACCCTTCCTCCTTTTCTGCCTGTCTCCCCCTCTCCCTGACCCAGCTTTGGCCCTGCTGCCAGCCTTCCCTCCCACTGCCATCCGTACAGCCGCTCAGCCCCGTCATCAGCCCAGCTCCCCTGCCAGCAGACCCCAGCCATGCACGAGCTCCCATCTTCCAGCCCAGATTTCCATCTTCAGGAATCCTCACTGCTTTCTGGTTCTGCCGCCTCCTGCCGTGTCTCGTTAGGCTTCAGACCGACTTGCTTTTCATCATCCCACCCCCCACCATGCACCCCAAGTCTTGGCTTCTCTCCAATGGTTTTTATCCCATCTCTGAGCACCTTCAGCTCCCTCTGTACGCAAGATCCAGTTTCCAGAGTCAAACCTTCACTTCACCCAGCTGGCAGCAACAGCATCAACAGCCTGTAACGCAACTATTCCCATCACCACTTCAGGATATATTGATTTTTGTAGCAACACAGGCCAAAGGCTAGAACCACACTGTATTCTGCCTCTGGCAGTAATCTTTTAAAGCCACCTGAGAATTCCTCACCCCATGTCGTCAGGCTGGGGTCTATCTCCACCACTCCTCCTGGCTCTGCGTGCCAGGCGAAAATCCCTAGCCACTAGCACACAGCTACTCACCCACGGAGCCATCCTTAAGCTGCTGCAGGTGCCTCATGCTGGTGCCTGTATCTCTAAGTGTGGCTGACAAACAGGGCTTTCTTTTGTGGTGCCTAGCACCAGCAGCCCCTAAGGACGAGATACCCTTCCCTTCTTCTCCCCCACCCCCAGCCCTTGTGCACAATACAGTATTTGTCATGGATTTGTTTTCCAGTACATGAAGAGCACAAAAACGCGTGCTCTTTTATGATAAGGTAAGCAGAGTGACCCTGTAACATTCCACATCTGAACTCAGAACAGCATCTGCCTCACAGCTGTCCTTGTAGCAAGTATTTCAAAAACACAGACAGCAAAAAGCAGCAGCAATATCTCATCGCCGATGTAGCTGCTTACAGCACAGTCCTCACTGTCTTCCAAATACCGTGTTTGAGAGGTGACCTACAGCTGTGAAATTTGGATGTGGACTCCAACACCACCCCTTAATTTCAAGGATGTTCCAATACGAGTTTTACACAAAGCTTTTGCAGAGTTGCAGGCCAATTGCAAAATTTGTGGCTGGAGCTAGGTTCGGATTCTGAACACCCTGACTCACAAAGACTTCCAAGAGCTTTGGCTTGGTTGCAGTATTCATGTTCCCTATTACTTGAGTGCACTGACATATCCTCTAGGAGTCATGGACTGGGAGCCCGCAAGGAAAGGTTCTGCACAAACAGAGAATAACAATAAAGATTTTATAGTTCAGAGTCAAGAGATGGCTACAGAGAAATGTGGAAATGCAGGGAAAGAGTAAAACTGTTAATGGGATGGAGAGTGGCTTCAGTGCAGTTGAGTTTTCAGTGGTCAGCCTGTCAAAGGAGAGCTCTAAGGGAGGTTTTTGAATCAGAACAACTCAGCGGCTTTGCGGCATGCATGCAGAGCTCTTCTGAAGAACCGTGGGTATCTGACACAAGAGTACATCTATGGCTATAGACATCTTGGACCAACTGGAACAAGCGCAACAGGAAGTGGGTGGAGATGGAAGAAGTCTTGAAGGGTGCTGAAGGCAGAGGCAAGCTGCTGCTACTCACTGCAATAGATAAAGAGAGGAAGTGGAGGAAGGCTAGAAGAAAGTTGATGTGAGCCATGTGGTGAAAAATGAGCACTGTTCAGAGTAAGTATGAGAGGAGGTAGGGTTAGAACAGAGAAAGGGGAGTTGCAATCAGATGAAAAGAGCTTCAACAAACAAATTAGTTGTCAGAAGAGTATCTCAGAGAAGTTGTGCAGACAGGGTCACCAAAGACAACTTGCATGCAGGGTATGAAGAGAGAGCAGCCCAGGACAAGTCCTACTTGTGCTGAACACTGGACACCATAAAGAGATATCACAGTGACATGATGAGATTTTAACTTGGATAGAAGGAAACAAAGCACAGTAGAAAGAGGGATCAGGGAATCAAAGATAGTAGCTGAAATCAAACATAGATGAAATCGCTCGAGAACAAGACACAGAAGGAGGAGAGAGAGAAAACAAGCGTAGGCTTACGCGAAGCTGAGGGGTCTGGTTATCTGCATTGGAGGCACTTGACAGATCAAAGGGGATGAAGCTGGAATAAGGGATGATGTCAGCAGGGACACTGACAGGAGATTAGACTGATTGTTATAGGTGGAAGCTAAACCAGAAAAGGTGAACTCCTCTGCGAGAAAAAAAGGAGATAAATGAAACCAGTTTTCAGAGGCAGTTAGGCAACAGTTGTCAGGGTGTCCTCACATGGGAGTAATACAGTTATTCAGTCTGTGAAAATCAGAGCTGAGCAGGGATAGAATGGATTTGTTACGGAGGAAGTCAGCCTGGTCACAGGGTTTCCACCAGAGAAAGTCTGAAGCTTGAGATCAGGGCAGAGGATCTTGGGGCAATTCAGAGCAGGAGACTGGCAACAACCTTACAGCAGAAGAGAAGAGCTAATGGTCATGCTGAAGGATAGTGGTGCATGAAGAGAACCAACAGCTACCTAGAAAAGGCTGAAGATATCCAACAAAGAGAGAAGTCTGACAACTGATGAGAAATTATCTTCTTGGTAGATGGCCAACTCGGGTTTTGGTGATCTGGAACATGGCTGAAAAACTGAAGGAAAACCTGAGTGCAAGGAAGCTCAGGGACAGACAAGTTACTAGCATGAATGCAAGAGTCACTGGGAACAAGGACAGGGCACGGGACAAGGCAATGAGGGCTGGTACAGGAGGGGGGCCTGGTGCACACTGCCGAGCAGCTGCAGGTAGAAGAGCAGAATGATGGTAGACGCAGTGCTAGTCAGAAAAGAAAGAATAGAAACTGAGGGCCTGGGCAGGTCTTTCTGCAAGTTACAGTTCAGTTTCCCTCCGCAGACCTTCATGTAAACTTGTTACTCAACCATTCTGCCCTACTTTAGGAGTCAGGTCTGGCGGGTGTTGTAGGAATGAGGTCAAAACCTTCTTGTCTTCTGACCTCATATGAGAGATCTTCCAAATAATAATGTGGTTGCAGAAAACCAGGAGAACATCTAATGGAAAACATTTTGGTTTACCTCTAAGATTTATCTCTCTACAAGATGCTGACATAAATAATCATTCCTTTCCTCACAGATTTTGTAAAAGAGAAGGGACTGTTAGCTCATCTGGAGAAAGCCCTGCTGAAAGGTATGAAAAAGTTTGTAGTTGCACAAGTGCAACAACACCTTCTTGGATGTCTTTAGGGGACTTAAGATGGATACTCCGAGCTCAGCAGCATAAGTTAGTACAGTCAGCCTCAATAGCTAAGGAGTCAGGATTATACTGGCTCATGTCTCCTCTGTTGTGACACGGTTGGAGACCACGTGGTAAATTCCCTCAGAGTGAAAATGGTACCCTTTCATTTTGGAAGATAGGTGAGGACAGAGAAAATATTACAGAGCCCAGCAAAGAGTAGGTGCTGGCACTTTGCTTGTGCTAGCAAGAGTGATGTAATACTTAAATAAAAATAATTACGTTGCTGGACACAAGCCTCCATAGAAAACCATGTTTTCACATCTCCAATGCAAAAACCACCTGTACTCAGTCAGTTTCACGTGACGGTGAAGTTTAAATGAGCACGCAGTGCGAGGAGCCACCATGCCATGGTTCAGTGTGAGGATCGTGAGGATCGTGGTGTGTGAAGAGCAAGCACTGCACTCTGAACACTTTGCATGTCCTGTGATGGGCCAGGGGAACATGCAGAGGAAATGCCTCCTTTTGTACTTTGTCTGGAAAAGGAATGAACCTATTGTCTAATCCTCTGGGCAGTAAGTACCCGGCTGACTCTGAGCCCAGTAAAACTAGTGGGAATCAGACCCCAAGATCTTGTTGACATTCTGCACATTCTGTGGTTTCTCTTTTGTCAGGATGCACACTGCTTTTGTGAGGCAAGAGGGGGAGGGAAGGAAAGAAATACTCACAATTCTCTCCAAAGTAATTTATGGGAACATTTATTGGTTTTGGTCTCTGCGTATAAACTTGCATACGTGGTCTTGGGCAGGTTGGGTCATTGGCTGCTGCCTAAGAGTTTACTGAATTGAGAAAAATCTTTTGTTTCCCGTGATTACTTGTACTTTGAAAATGGAATTCAACAACACTGACTTTTTTAAAAACAGAAAACAATTGTTCATTTGAAAATATGACACTAACAAAACTATCTTACCACATAAGAACAGCTAAAAAGGCATTTTCCAAACAATATAGCACTTGACCATATCTCTTGGCAGATAGAGGAATACATGTTAATTCCACCTTAAAGAAAAGACCTAACCGCTTGAAACTTGCTGGCAGTGTATAACCAGGGTTTTGTACATTTACAAACACTATAAAATTAGTTAAAACTGAGGTTAATAAAAAAGCCGAGTCTGTAGAACATATTCTGGAATATAGCAGGGAGCTGGTACACTGCTCCAAAGCTTTGCTTAGGAAATAAGCAGCAACAATGGATCATGACTTGGGTTTCATTCTTACCTGCCTCTTATTTGCCTGACCAAACATTTCTGAAACTATTTTGACCTCTTTCTACATGGTAAACATATCTGCAGCACCCACACATATACAATCTGTAGTTTCGCAAGACAACATGTGAATATAATATTAAATTATCTTGCCTAAACTACTCAAATGGAGCTGAACTGCTTTGCTAAAAAAAAATCTGTGTTTGTAACTTCCAGTAATTAGCCTTCATTGTATGCATAAAAATGTTTGCAGCTGAGGAGATTTCTCCTACCCTTTCTTCTACCAGCTCCAAGAGGTAAATCTGGACTCTCTATGAAAGGTATTAAAATCCATATATTTTTCCCCTCCTACACCCATTAATCAGGTTGAAATATTAGTATTTTCTAAATATCCAACTACCTTTGCAGCGCTAAGCAATCTTTTTTTGAGTCCCCAACTTGCCTCACAATCTCAGGATATGTGGATTTGATGATTCTGTTATCCTTTAATATTCATATCCATAGAAAAGAGTGACAGGTTTGGGGAAAGACCCAGAGAATTATTGCAGACTCTTCAACTCAGATTTCATTTCTTTTCTTGATAGTCAGCACCTGACTGTAATTAATTTTGAAACATTTAAACAGAACTTTCTATTTTTTGCTGACTTTGGAGCAAGGGCATTTGTCTATCCCTCATTAATCTTTATGTCACTTCCAAGATGGTCTAAAGAAACATCATACCTTTTCCTTTTGGAATAGGTTCCCTAAATAGAGGTCCAATGCTGCAAACCTTGTCCCCATTAAGGTTTTGCTAATGACCTTACACCACTCAGAACAAAGATTGTTAAACTGGGCCACAGTTAGGTGGAGAGAAGACAAAAAGCAGCACTAAACCAGAAGGCTTCTCCTTTGACCCCCAGTAGGGTTTAAGGCATGAGCTTTCAGTGGGATTGACTGAACAGAAGCAGAGTGAGCTTAATGATGAAGGTTTTCCAAAATCCCACCTGAACATTTGCTGGTGTTGGATGGCATCATCAGCCGAGTGCTTCTTAGCACGGTTTCAAAGGTTATTGATCCCGTTAGTTGTCCTGTAGCTACCAGCTATGTGCTTGCTAACGTAGGTAGCCGTTTGCCTACTAGCTATTGCAAGAGAATAGGAATGCACTTTGTCTGAGGACTAACTTCCAGCCAGAGTGAGAACTCATTAATATATTCCAAGAATTTCTCAAGTTCCACTTTTTCCCCTCCTTGGGCTCATGTAATATCTACCTTCTTCACCACCTTCTTCACCCCTCAGAATTAAAGGCAACTGGATATGAAGGACAAGCCTGCACCTTTGTAGAAGACACCTCTCCCAAACAAAATAGGGGTATTTCCTACGTAGGACTTTCCCTTGCTGTGCCCTGCTTTTGGTAATCACAAACAAAAACTAGGAGCAAAGAATTCCAAAATCAAGGCTTGGAAATTTTGTAAGAAAAGGATTGAAGAAAGAATAATGACATAAAAAAATACTGGGAAAAAAATGTACAGGGGAATAGCTATGTATATGTCTGAGGGAATCTCTGTAATATTCTAGTACTGGAGAAAGGCAACGTTATTCTTAAATCTCCAAAAACTGACAAAACATATAAAAGACAGGACTGGGTGCACAGTTACTCGCAAGTGAATTATTACGAAGTTCTTCCAGAAGGGACCTCACTGTAATAAGAGATGGGTTTGTTACTCCATCTTACAATTCTGTCTAACTTCATACATTCAGCCTGCCTTCCACACCAGCACTGAGCTTGCTTATTTCTGGATAACCATACTCTCTCACTGACACAGGAATATGAGAGTCAACAAGACACACATAGAGATGTTTCCTATCCTCTAAGCGGTGTGGTGCCAGAATGTAACCCAGGATGTCACTGCAATATGCGGTGTCCTTTTAAAGGGAAAAATACTCTAAAGGCACTGCAAAGTGAAGGAACTGGCTATAATCTGGGTTTATTCTTCAGTATATCAGCTAAAGTGGACATTATTTCCTTCAGCTGGGAGTTAAGATAACTCAGCTCTCCCAAATAATACTGGGAGAAAAGGAGGTGAGAAGAAAAAAGAGCTTTTACTAAAGGCTTCCGAGTTTTGGTACTGAACCACTAGGGGATTTTTGGCAAGTTACTACTGCCCCTGTTTTCAAAGGGGCCTTTAATTCAAGACATCCAGCTTTCTGGGTGTCCAGCTGCAGCGACGGGCAGGCTAGTTCACTGAGTGTCAGTCTGAGTTGTTGGGATGGGCAGGTGGTACTGGGGAATCAATGTCAGGTCTTCTCGGAAACATAACATCAGTCAAAAGTGTTGACCTCCACTGCTCCATGCTGTACCCGTCTGCAATGATACCGAACGGCAAAGCCTCACGTAATTATACTGCTGCTTGTAAAGTGCAGCAGATGGAACATGCTACATTAGCGCGCATTGCTTTTATTACTGAGGGGGAAAAAACCTACACAAGGAAAGGAGTGAATGAAATTCTGAGCGGCATGTTACTCTGGGTAAGTTCTGGGAATCTAATTATTTGAGGAGAGGTGCACTTAGCAAATCATTATATGCGGGTGTGAGAAATTGCTAAAGAAGCCCCAGCCCCAGCCCCTATACCTTACTCTTGGAAAAAGAAGGCAGGTAAGGGTACATTTAACATTCAAAGTCTTTTATACTACTAAGTGAAATCAGAACAAAATATGGTAATTAATCCATTGTGCATTCAAGGATTCAGGTTTGAGCAGCAGATGGGAAAAGTTGTGGATCATAACCCCATGCAATATTTGACAGAATATCAGTCAAATATAGTTCACACATCTTCATGTTTCTGTCAGTCCCTCTTATCTAAAGTTAATTTAAAGTGACAAGAACTACATTAGCACTTTTCAAAGGGTAATGCAAACTTTAGAATATTCGCCTCAGATCAATACCCATTCAGACTCCTAAATGGTCAAACTGGCAAGTTTCTGAAGGCGATTTCACTTTGCTTTTATGCTAAATTTATCATCTGTTGCTGGGGTATATGCATTAGCCTTTAAATAAATTGGTTCAAAAGTGCGGTAGAGAAGGCAGCACCTGTTTATCCTGCACAACACTCTCGTGAACACACGTGCACACACACACAGAAGCTGTCTCAGAATCAGAGTCGAGGTGACGCTGGTAAACCTGTTTGTGCAAAGTAGTATGGTTTGGTTCTTAGCCTATGGGTTATTTTTGAACAATTCTTTATACAAGAGGAGTACTTTGATGCCCTGCTTGGGAGTGGGGCACCTACTCGCATTTCACCACCACAATAAAAGAGTGTCCTCGCGTGAGTTCCCACAGAAAGTCTGGTTCTGTGGTCCCAGTGCTTGCAGCACACTGCTGCTTTCCTGAAAAGTGGATTATTTGATAGAAACAGGGATTCCTCTCTTTTTTTAAATCAAAATAGCTTTTGTGAGCACGCACATGTGCACATCTGCAAATGTATGCTTGTGTGTGCTTGAGCCTGACTTGGGTGTGGGACCACAGCGAAGTCCAAATCCCCTGATCTAATGCTATTGCTGTTCTGGGTGCTTGTGCTTCTGCTCCTTGTGTTCATATTACCGAATAAAAGATCACACCCTGCAGGGCTCCACAGAGCTCATCTCCAGGGAAGGCGTAAGCACTTCTTGGCATTGCAGCTGCACACAATCCCAATAGCATTCGTGTCTGTGTGTCGTGTCCTATGTCTTCCCCCACCCCACCCCCCCCACCCCCACCCCGCCCCATTACAAATGATTTAAGGCAAGCTGTGAATGAGAAACATAAGGTAAACACTATTTAGTCTTTATTGCCTTCCATCCCTAAAGTGTAACTTGGCCCTGCCTCTGGAGAGGTGCCCAGCACAGCCCTTCTGGACACACCATCATGGGCTGGGATGTGTATGTGTCTTCAACAGAAAGTGCAAAAGGGGAAGGATCACATCGATTGAAGGACTCCAGCTTCTGGAGTTTGCTGGGACTGTCACATGCAGTTTGTAAGGAGGCGCAAAGCCCACCAGCAGCGGTGGGGTGGGGAGGAGGGTGATAACGTCCAGTCCCTTCTCACTCTCCTCTTCTCTCTTCCATAAAGCAAAACCTAAGATAATAATTTTCCTGACACACAAGACTCCACCCCGCCTCAAATCCCTTGCAAAGGTTGTGCTCCAAAAGGGGCGACGAGGCAGAACAGCGTCTGGCTATTCATCAGATGTGGAAGGGACATAGGTAGTATAAGATGGATGAATGGATCAAATCTAAATGTGTGCCTGGCTCGTTTATGGGACTGGGCAAAAATGCAGCAGGAAAAATAGCTAAGAAAAGGGTCCCAAAAGAAGAAAGATAAAATAGGCCAAATACACTTCTCTTCATCATTTCAAACCTGTGTTAACTTTGCCAAGCTGTAGCAAAGCACTTCTGTTCTCAGGCAGGTTGTGGGTGATAACTTTTTGAGCTGCTCAGCTAGCAGGACTCAATTTACTCATTCCAGGTGACAGAAATCCCTGCTAAAAACCAACTGCCACCAGCACCTTCCCAAAAGGTTGAACTAGATCTTCTGGTGCCTCAGGCTGTAACAATAAGGAAGGTGCTTCACTGTGGTGACTTTCTGTGTGCAGTAATTTAACCACTAGAATGAAGAAAATCTTTTCTTTACTTTCTGACTCCTACTTCTTGACAAAAAGTCTTGACTAGGAAAAAGGTTCTTTTCCTTCAGAGCCTTGACCTATAAGTATTCTTAGGTTCACATGAGGAGGTTGCTGTTACCACCCAATGCAAGCAGGGAACCTTGGCTTTTTGTGTGTCAAGTTGCATACACTCAGTTGACATATGCACGGTTCTTCATTTCAGCATGGTATTACATTTATGCAAATGTCTATATTTGTAAAAAAAACAAAACCAAAAAAACAAACAAACAAAAAAACCCCCTAAGGAGCAAAACACCTGGAATGAGACATGCCCCCCACTCATCCACTTGTCCTCCCTCTGAACCCTCTCATTGCCCATAAACCCAAAGTGGGCTGTGCTAGACAGAGGAAGCAATAAGCAACTAGAGTGAGGCCACACACATGGTTGGACTTGATGATCTTAAAGGTCTTTTCCAACCGAAATGAGTCTACGATTCTGTAATTCATAGACCACTTGCCTGTAGCACAAAGTGGCACCAGCTGCCAGGTGCCCAGGATGGAGGAGCTCCAAGGTGCAGGGACCTTGAGTTGCTCTTGCCCTTGGTGGGGTTTCCAGATGAAATGCAGACACCCAAACCAGGCTTACTTTCTCACTTTTTACCCAGATGTGCTCCGGCAGAGGCTGTGTGCTCTTCTGGGCTGGCCAAGGGCTGTCTGCCACTCACTTGCTTTGGAAAAACTGTCCTGTGCTGCAGCTGCTCCCCCGGAGACTGGGAGGATGTCCAGAAATAAAAAGAATCTCCTGCAGGGATCCAGGAGCCAGCCCACACCTGGGACCTGAGGAAAGCCCAGAAAAAAAACCCTGCTGCTGCTGCTGCTGCTGTTGAGTTCCCTCCCTGCAGGCTGGCCAGCAGTGCTCTTTGCTGCCCTCCTTGCACCAGCGCCTGTGCTGCTCTTGGCTGTGCCCCATTTAGGGTTAAATGAGGCAATTTTGCAAAGGACTGATTTGTTACATGATGCTAGGGACCACGGGAACCTCTCTTCTGCCTGCTTCTTCTGCACCCATTCTTTGTACCTCAGACCCCATGATATCAGCTGATGAAGCTGAAGCCAACGCTGGCAATCCCAGACACTGGGAGTTATGAATCTGTCCTCCTTCTTCCCATCTCTCCCCTACAGGCAAGGATTTGGTGAGGGACATGCTAGAAATGAAGAGCGTATCCTAATTTGGGGGTTAAGCACTGCTGCTCCTTTCATTCAGACACTTGTGCTACTTTGCTATGCTATTCTTGACATCAGAACTATAGTGATCTGTAAAGCAAGAGCAAAATTATTCTTCTTTTCCCCTCTGTAGCTTGACAGAATTACGTATTATCTGCAAGACACTGCCTCCTTTTGAGGTATGCATTGAAAGCAGCCATACAAAATGCTATGGAAGACTGTGCTGGCATTTTTCTCTAGTCATCTCTTTCCTATGATACACAAAATCAGTGAAAACTGATGTGTTCTCCCTGCCCTACATTTTCTATGCAATTTCTCAAACTTTTAAAGCCTGCTAAGAGAACGACACCACAGGAGGAAAGCACATCATCCTAGGAAGACTGGTATTGCCAGCAGGGCTGGCAGCAGAGCCATCCCAGCAGGTCACCCCCCGGAGCGAGAGCCATGAGCTTCTCCAGCCTCCGGGGCTGCCCAGGAACGGAGCTGGCACGCTCCCTTCTCTCCCTGCTCTCGAGCAGATCATGGCAGCAATTAATTGCATAGCAATGCAAGGATGCAATTACAGCCCGGCCAAACACAACTTACCCCCTCTCTGGGCCTCCACATTTGGAACATTTTCGCTCAGCAGTTCACCCAGACACGCCCGTGAGAGCTGACCATGGATGAGCGTCTGACACCCTTGTCAGCACCGCCGTGCTGCTGTCCTCTGATGCTGTGGGTGACCGTAGTTGGGTGCTGATGCTCTGAGCAGGCACTTCGATATCTTCCCACGCTGTTTTGCCAAGATGCTCATTCAGGTTTGTTTTCCTGACAGCGCTTCACCCAGGCAGTCTTGATCTTTCTTCCAGGTGTCGCTTTAGATGGTGTAACTCCCTGCGTTTATCCTACAACCTGCTATATTTCAGTTGTGCCACTTAGAAAGAATGCAAACTATTTACATGTAATTTACTTGTTTGTTCTCCCTTTGCTATTCTCTGTGCACTTAGTGTTTATCCGCAAGCAGTGAACTACCCAGATCGGGGCAGTCCTCGGTGGTTGTTTGGAAATAAGCCGAACGCAAAAAATCTTATGATTCTGGGTCCATCATCTGCCCTTCCCCCCACCTCACCACAAATGGACTCTATTACTAATCATAACTCACAGCCAACATCTTTTTGGTTTTAGAGAGGAAGAGATTTTCAGCCTCAGGCGAAAGACATCCAGTCTGATCATGAGAGATGCTGAAAGCTATGGGGGTTGCTGGCTCATAGTATCACTGAGGATATATTCCTTGGGGAATAACTTCCCTGCTCATCTAAGTTTTCTTTCATCCAAAACTCAGGCCTGCCCTGTCCTGGTTAGCTGAATAACATTTTTAAGAATAAAGAATGGGTTTGGGTGCCTCTGGTGTGGGGTTTTTTGGGTGCTGAGCACTGTGGAGGGAACCTGATTTCAAAAGATGGCCAAGCAACATACTTTCTGATAAATAAATCTCTTTACACATCCCAAGCTGAGCACCCTGAATTGCAGGAACCCGAAATCTCAGGTAATTTTTGAAAATTTTCATAAAACACTTCAGAACAAAAAATAATGTGAAAATTTTGAGGTTCCTGTCAGATATAGAATTTGGTTCCACCTTCTCTGCTACAAAAAACTTTTATTTTGGTATCTTGCAGCATTTAAAAAAAATTGAAGAAAGACAATAAACAGGTGAAAAGCAAAGGTTACTCTGGCTGAGGTAGAGATCTACCACCTGCGCTCTGTGACCCTGCCCACCGCTTCCTGTTAAAGCCACTGGAGGAAGCTCTCCCAGTGCACCTACTCCATCTGTTTGTGTACTGTTTACACCTATATTTATATTATCTTAATTACTTTGTATCACGTATAGTTTTTAAAACCTTTCTTTTAGTAACAAAGCTTTCCAGCTCACTTTTGTCTGTCTTTAAAAAATAAACAACTTAAAAGAAGGCAAGATCAGAGGATTAAGTAAATTAATGAGAAAGATACTTAAAAGGCTTTCAAAGTCTCCTTCTTGCAACACTAATAAGTAGATTTTTTAAAAAAGTAATCATGAGTTCGCAACTCAAATTAGCACCACCATATATGCTAAGGGAGGTCTAGCTCAGGAGGCATGAAATTTGGACCCGTCTCCATAGAAGAGACAACCCATATTTGGCTTAATTTTCTTTTTCCTTTCACTGCATTTTCCTCTAGGCAGCTG
The DNA here is from genome assembly GCF_023638135.1 of Falco biarmicus. NCBI lineage: Eukaryota > Metazoa > Chordata > Aves > Falconiformes > Falconidae > Falco > Falco biarmicus. The sequence continues at coordinate 22,044,174 of NC_079296.1, forward strand.
GTGATAGCATTTCTATTTTCGGATTCGATGTGGCATGCATGCTTTTCTCCAAAGAGAGGTGCATCTTTATGCACCAGGTGTAGCAAACACGGGGCAACGTGCCGCTCAGCTGTCGGGAAAGGCATGAAGAGCTCGGTCTCTGAAGCAGCTGGCAGGTGCCCACGTATTGCTCTGCAGGCACAGAGGGATGAGGAGATGGGGAAGGGATGCCCGAACTCGTAAGAAACAGAAAACACAGATAGACACAACTGAGGCCAAGTTTTGAAAGGACAAACCATAAAAGCTATGGATGGATGTCTTAGCCAGGAGGCACTCAAAAGTATGAAAGTAAGAAGCAATTAGGAGCATTTGTCGTAAGGAGCATTAGGAAAGAGAACAAATTTGACAACACAACCTGTGGCATGTAGGCAACTTGCAGCTAGCTGTCATGGAAGCCAAGGTGCAAGAGGCATCATTTTATTTACAAAATTTACAACTTTTCCCCACTTTACTCCCTCAAGGCCCCATTTAAGTCACTGGAAAGTACAGCAGCTCTGCACTCTGCAGCGCAGCACCTCCTCTCCTTCGCACTTATTTTCTGTCAGGCAGCTAAATACTCCGGCTTCTTGCCATGGGGAGGAGAGACTGAGGACAAAGCAGGTGGCACCCTAAGAGCACCAGCTGAGCACTGAACTTTGCATGTCACAGTCACAGAGAAGCAGCAGGACTGAGAAGTGTGCATCACATTCCAATGCTGGACACAAATAAATATTATCCCCCTCTCAACAAACAGGTTGAAGGCTGGATGAAAGTTAAGAGCGTGCAATATTTTTTCCCCTGTTAGCAAAGGAGAAGGTTGAACCCATTCCCCTCGCAAGCAGTGGTCCAGATTTTCTTTGCTTTCACCTGCAGAGTGACCGTGCCCGCTGCGTTCGTTCCTGTCCTCCATGCCAGGAGACTGGCAGGGCATTTCCCCAACCTAATTTTGGGGATCTTGCCTGTATATCCTCGCTGCCTATAGAAGGCACTGCAGATCACTAACCTGCTAACTTAGCTTCCCTGGGTAAGAACCTAAAGTTGCATGGGACAAGTCTGGGTCTGGACAGTGAAGCCCAGTGTCCCTTTATGTCCATTAGCAGAGTTGTGCAGGCTCCTTGCACCTCCTCCGAGCAATCTCAGCTTTACCCACCAGAAGTCTGGCCGTGTGAATACACTCCATCCTGCACTCTTGAAAAATCAGTGCAAAAAGACTTAACTCTGCAAGTTCATGTCCTAAAGAACCTCGGAGCAATACACCTGCTTTGGCTGATGGAAACATCTGAGGCCACGGCAGATGCTCACATCTCCCAAAGTCCACTAAACAAGGAGCCCCAACAAGTGGAGAGACCAATTTTAGCTATTTTTTAGTAGCATTTAGAATTTTAATTACCTAAAATTTGTGAGGAGGGTTTCGTCTTGGTTAAAAAAAAAAAAAAAAAAAGATATTCCCCAAAATATTGTTGAAAAGGTATAAAATAAGATTAATGGTGAAGTAAGTGAGTATGTGTGTGGGTGTGTGTGTATAAGCATGCTACAGAATTCTTTTATCTCATTGAAAGACATTTGATACTTATTAAAAGATTATTGCTTTAAGGCATATTTTGATTTTCTGCCTAAGACTGTGTGGAGAGTCTTGCTACTGAGATAATAACAAAGAAACCTTAAACATGAAAAAAATACCCACATGAAAGATAATATGTTCTCTATTAGTACTGGTATCATTTTCCGTGGGATTACTTCTCTCCAAATATAACAGAAGTTTAAAAGTAAAAGCCCGTTTCCAGTAAAAAGAGACACCACACGGTAGTTTTGAACTTTTTTTTTTTTGTATTCAAAACTGCCGGTGTGTGATACTTCATTAAGCAATTATCAAGTGACTATTTACTTCAAAAATTTATTTACAGTTTCAAGATCTATGCTAAGGAGAATACAGTCAACCGTGCTGCATATATCAAGATGTACAGAGTTAGGCAAATCTATTAGACATGCCCCAACAATGCTTTTAAAACTTGAGAAAGCTACACTTTTTTCTACTCTTAGATGAAAGCGTTTTGGGGAGTTGAAGAGCAATCATGTGCAATTTTAGAATGATTGAAACCTTTTAGAAACTTGTATATGTATTTGATGTATTTATATATATATATATATGTATACTTGATGTGTGTGTGCTTTTACTTTGGTGTTTCTAGTCTCCGTTTACAGCACCTTGCTTTCTGCCTTCAGACCTTGCAGAAAGCTGGAGAGTCAAGCACAATGGGGGCAGAAGAAAATTTCAATCAATAAGACAGTGCAGCTGTAAATATAAGCTTCTTTTAGCTCCAAAACTGTTAATTTAGAGGAGTAATTGAGTTTATATTGAAGATAATTAAAGTCCATTAGAACTGATCTAGGTGCAGGAGATGATAACCTTCTTTGGGGGAAAGGAAAACAATTACGGTACATAAAACTAAATAAACAATATTGAAGCAATCCCAAATTTACAGACCCTTCCTAGTGTACGATGTACTGAAGTTTAAATACCACAATAATGATCTCCTGAGCAGGGAGACATTTTAAATACATGCCTGATTAGTGAAATGGCACATACAGTTCATTTTCCTATGAAGATGTGCAAATGTATTATTTACTCAGAAGCATTTACGCATTAAGATTTAGATGAATATTTTCTGTGTTATGACCTACACTTATTTCAACAACATCCATCACTGGAATAACTGTGCTGCCTGTATGTACATGTATATACTCATTCGTATTAACATCGATAAGCAGGTAATGTGGAACACATTTAGAAGACGAAAAAATAAATAAATAAAGCTGTGATATTTTTTCTCCTTTTTTTCTCACAGAACAGAAAGGTTAAGGGATCACTGAGTGAGGCAAGAAGTTCTTTGGCATTAGAGGGAGACTGCAGATCAAGAGAATATTATTTTAATAGCAAAATAGAATCTCTTTTACAGTCAGTACTGCCTTTGTTTCATCCAGGACACTAGGTATTAGAAAAGGGACACAGCCCCAGGAATGTAGCAACCCAAACCCCATTAAACATGCATAGGGAAGATTTCCAGCCTGCTGTGCAGGGAGTTACATGCCCAGGCTCTGTTAACAACAATAATTGTGCATATAATTTCCTGTGCATTGCTCTGAAAATTCACCCTACAGACTTAGCTCCATGTCAAGTAACTCAGCAGCCATTTATTATATTCTGAGGGTGGAAACCAGAACATTGAAACGTCAGGATGGAAGCAGTCGCCTTTGCTCCCCTCCCTTTCTCACACTTTTCCCAGTCTCAATCAACTGAAGGGAAACTGAGGACCAGGTCCTCAGATGAAGGGGGAATGCCTTTCCAAAGGATGCAGGGTCTCCGGCGTGGTGATGGCTCCTTGTACTGGTCTGGGTTTTGCAGGACCCATGTCGGTCCATGGTGATGGCTCCTTGTACCTGGTCTGGGTTTTGCAGGACCCATGTCGGTCCATGGTGATGGCTCCTTGTACTGGTCTGGGTTTTGCAGGACTCATGTCGGTCCATGGTGATGGCTCCTTGTACCTAGTCTGGGTTTTGCAGGACCCATGTCGGTCCATGGTGATGGCTCCTTGTACCTGGTCTGGGTTTTGCAGGACTCATGTCGGTCCATGGTGATGGCTCCTTGTACCTAGTCTGGGTTTTGCAGGACTCACGTTGGTTCATGTTAGGTCAGCAGATGTCTGCTTGCAGACAGACCTCTCTGGACCTTGGTTTAACCTCTGGGGACCTGGCAGAGGCCTGGAAGGGGTGGTCCATGCATGGGTGGCCCATGGAGAAGAAGGGGCAGCTGCAGTGTGGTGTGGGGCTCAGAACAGGGGGCCAGGCCAGGACAGCCGGCAGCTTCCACATGGCAGAAACACACGGGCTTCCCTACAGTGACAGACAGAAGGTGCTTCAGTCATGGGTTTGAATCAGACTAAATTGCGAGTGGCTGACCTCAGAGAACAGGCTGGTGCTGAGGTCCTCCCAGCCAATCCGAATAAGGGGAAATGCTCAGAAAAGTTACGAGGACAGAAGGTGCCAGTGAAGCTCTGAGAGCAAAAGCTTGGAATTTTGGGAGCTGAAAGCGCCCCAGTACCAGGCACGACCATTAGGCATGCCAAGCACCCACAGCTGCTCTGCAAGCTCAGAGTTTTACGGGATAGGACCATAGAATAAGAAAAAAAAACTTTCTGTGCTGGTAAAGCAGCAAAATGCCAAGCTGCCTTCCCTGGCAGACAAGCAATTAAAAGTTTGGCTCCATCCCATCTGCTCACTAAAGAATGAAAGCAGAAAGCAAAATGGAGACTAGACCTCAGGACAGTGCAGAATCAGGGCAAGCCACGAAGGTAGTTTGCTGTAGGAGACCACTGGGCTCCAGAAGACCTTACAGTGAATTATGTTGAACAAGACCACCCCCATCTCCATCTAGTCCTCTGTACTGGGATACTAATTAAAAGAAGCACAGAAATTAACCATCCACATAAGCACATACACACTCAAGCATCCAAACCACCAGCCTGACCGCGAAACTAAAGAGTCCATCTTCTCCATCGCGCTGCTCACCAAACCACCCCCTCAGCCGCTCTCTTAGCACCAGAGGGAAAGGACAGGGAGAAAGAACAGAACAAAACCAAGATGGTCTTGGCACAGTGTGCCCACAAGGTTAGGCTGTGATCTACTAATGAATAAGGTTCTCCAGGGAACAATCCCACATCAGTAGGTGGAACGACTAATCTAATAGGTTTCTTCCATATCTAAATTCTATAATGGTGTAACTTGCAGCAGGGAGCATGTGATCACTCTTTGAATAAGCAGTGGGAGGGGAAAGGATATGTTTAATGGCCAGAATTAGTTTCCTTACATTGGCTTCCTGAGCCATTGTGCAGAATATGCAGCCTAAGAGTAGTTTGAGACTCTTTTTTTTTTTTTTTTTTTTTTGATTTAGAAATGGGTATACATCAAATACACCCATCCCCCAGTCACAAGAAAATTCTCGCCACATGCTTCTGTCCTCCAGACTTACACAGCATTTTATTGTATGGAACACATCAAAAGGGTTTGGTTCCCTTGTAAAAGTTTTACAGGAAAATCATTGAAGAGCAGTGTAACTTTTTTTTTTTTTTAATTCAAAACTAGAACCAATATTCTGGATTCCCACACTTTGGTGTGGACTCAGAGAGAGCTGTGCTTTTCTGTACAGTAGAGCAGAAATACAGACCCTGTATAATTAGAATTGCAGTCATGGCCTGTGGGATCTAGTGATTTGGACATATTTTATTTAACCAGCTTAGTAAAAGGTAATATTCAGCAGCTGTGATCTATAGCAGAATTACAATTTTCAGGGTCAAGGAGGGATTTTGATATTAGGAGGTTGGGCAGAATTGCTGTAAAATCTCATGAGCTGTCGTTAAAAATAAATGAGAAAATAGGTTATCCAAGAGTCATTGTAAGGGAAAAATCAATAGGCAGTGTCTATTCACTTGGGCTATCAAAATCCTTGAAATTTGAACAAAAGTTTCACGTTTAGTGTGCTGTAGGTTTTGAAATGTAAGTGGTGAATGCTCTGTGGGTACAAATTCATTGTGCTGTGCATTCAAACAAGGAGAAACCCTTCTGAAGTTCTGGAGTTCTCTATTAAGATAGTATAGTTCCTTCGTCACTAAGTCAGACATGTAAAACAGTTGCCAGAGAAACTTCAGAAGCAATTTTAGCTAACTGATGACAAACTCTCTCTTGGAAATATATCGCATTTCTTTATCTCACCTTGCTCCTCTGGGGTTCCCTCCCACCTCTGGCTCCCGGTGGATGCAGAAAGGGGCTGCAGCCCTGGAGCACGGGCAACCTTCTGCAAGCGCACTTGCCTGCTGCGAAGCTGCAAACGATGGAGGTTGGAAATGAGCATTATTGATAATTCGGAGCAGTACACATAATTGATATGGAAAGGGAGTATCATCCTCATTCAGAAACAATTAACTTCCCCCTCTAACACAGCAGTTCAAAGAAGCTTCAGCCTTTTAAATATGAATGAGTATAACTTCAAAATGTGCAACTATTAGCTATAACAATATACACATGCAGTAGGATTTTTATTTTTTTTTCCCCCGCATCCTTCTAGCTACCAAATTTAAGTGTGGTGTGGGCGCAGATGTGCAGGTGCATGACTTGCGCGTGGACTCCAGTCAGTTAGAGCCAGGGAGGGGAAAATGAGAGGGTCACACTGCTGTCGGGTTGTATTCTTTTATTTGAGCCACAGCCTGATACAACCCAAAAGCCCAGTTAATTCTTGGCTCAAGACAGATGACGGAGACTTTACAGAGCATACAAGAATTAGCAGAAAACATACACTGCAAATAAGTATCCAAAAAGAAAACCTTTCCCCAAAGCTCAGCAATGCCGAGGAACTCAACAGACTCTTCTGCAGAAGCCCAGTGAAGATTTGTACATTGTTAATTTGATTGCAGAGGGGGCATGTTAAATAGAAAAGAACTGAGTTTGTCACTGTCATCTGAATCCATTCAGTCAGTGCAACAAAGGTATATTTAACTAAAATATGAAACAGACTTGCTAACACCGCATTATTTTCTCAGGCTTACAAAGTTAAAAAAAAAAAATTAAACTGAATATAAATGACTTTGAGCATTTTTTATGACACCCACAGCCTAAGTGATCCAGATAATGTAATCTAACCATCATTAGAAACCATGAAATTACAATTCCTCTGGGATGGATATTTATCTCTCTGTTACATACAGAAAGGCGATTAATTAGTAGCTCTTTCAGTGTTTAACATTACTGTGTACTGAGGCTGATTAAAATCTAGCTATAGAACAGCTATCATAGCTAACATGTAATCTGGGGAAAGTTTAGCTGGGGCTTGAAGAAGCACCTTACAAAGAAAACTTAAAAAAATGTAGTCTTAGAAGTAGGTAGCTTCAAAGCCAAAACCCAGGCTTCCTTCTAATTTCTATCACACACAGTAATCATGACAATCACTGAGATTTCAAACCCCTCAATACTAAAAGCAACCAAACCCAAGTCAAATATTTTTTCAAAGTGGTAAAACTCACAGAATACCCGTTCATTTTCGAGGAATGTATACAGCACACAGTCATGAAATGAATCACACAGCAGTGTCTTGAATGGCTTATTCTGAAACTTTAACAGGAGCGTTTGCTGGGGCACGTGTGTGTGTGTGCACCCTGTACCGACAGCACAGCGCGCGCACACTGTGTGGGCTAAATTCATATTTCTGGTGTAATTTCACTGGCTTGTGTGGAATGCACCAAAGATGCGTCAATATGTGTGCAGACAGTTTCCTCCAGGATCTCACGAGGGACAAGAGGACATGGATAATTTCACTTTGGGAGGAATAAACAGAGGCAACTTTAGTAGGTTTGATTTCCAGAGCATTCCTACTGTGAATGAAAATATTGGAGGAATTTCATGCCAGGGCAGCTGAAATACAAGAAAAAAATTCCAAATCACTAGTCGTTATTTTGAAAATAATTTCCTATTTTGACATCACTGCACCCAGGTATGCACGGTAAGAGGTTTGGGCTGGTTGAGAAGAGGGAAGAAACTTTAAAAGCCAATGTGAATAGCACAGAAAAAAGACCCAGATAACCCTCGGTTTATTTGATTTTTTGAAACTATCAGCCGAGACCGCAAGTCAGTACTGGACATAGACTGTATTGCAGTGAGGATACAGAGGGAGAAATTAGAAGTACTTTTAAAATGAAGTGTAAAGACATGACACTTTGGCACCCCCGCACACCCCCAGTTCAGGTCCCAAAGACCTGAGCCACTGATTCCTAATCCTCTCCATTGTGCTGAGTATTGTGTAGATGCTGCTCTCTTCTGGCTGCCTACACAATTTTTAATATGCAAAATGTTAATAAAAAGTGAAATAACAGGCTGAGAAAAACCAAACATGGCCTCAATGAGCCAAGGGTAATGGAGGCACCTCTGAGACCTCACTGTGGAGAGGTGACCCATACCCAGCCACTTCATAGTTCTGCTACAGCACCACACTGACCTCCAAATTTCCCCCTGTCTTCCTGAGTACCTCCCTCAGGATGGCCCAAGTTCATATTTAGAGGCCAGGGGAAGGCTCGCTCTCCTTTTTCAAGCTGGAGATGGCTGGCACTACCTACTGCAGGCACCTGTCAGCCACACCACACAGGGCAAGGGGTGCAGCTGTCCCTGCTGCTGGGATTGTGTGTTTAGCTGTTTTGTGCTTCACCACAACCTGAGTAGCAATAGCTCAGTTTCATATCCTTACAAAAACAAGGACAACTGAAACCCAGTGAGAAGATTATTAAAAAACCCCCAGACAAACAAACACCAAAAAACTTTTAAACTCTAAAGCAACCATTGCATCAGGACGAGGATTTTTGAGCCTACCCTACTCACCACAACCAAGCTACCCAACCTAGCATATAACTGGTCACCTCCTGCCCCACTTCAGAGAGCAGAGGAGGAGTGAGATTCCTTTGAAAAGGTTGGAGGTAGGAAATAAGAAGTCACCATGGCATCCCATTGCTCCACTGTGGACGCTACTGGGGTCCAAGGGGACCCAAGATGGTTGCCTTCATTGATGCTCTAGCTCCACTGCAGCTCCACATTACATACGTGTCCCTGTCAGCCACCTCTTACCACCCTCTCAGCAGATTTCCTCAGGCCAATCTAATGGCCCTCCTGGGTCATTCCTGTGCTTCGGAAGAGGTGCTACGCTTCCCATTCCATCCATCTCACCTGCCCATGTGGTCATGCCATGCAACTGTTGCCTGAGAAAAGGCTACTCCAAGGGCAGGTGGGACCCGTGAGCAGCGTGAGTTCAGACTGTCCATAGGCACCCAAGTCATGAGCTTCAGGATAGCTCAGGCACTGCATGCAAACCAAAAGATCTCATCCTAGAGACAGAGGAAACCAACCAACGCAGACTTAAGCCCATGCTAATTTCTTATCCTTCCTAATGTTTCTTCTTAAAAGACAAAATTCACCTCTAACCCAAGGGACAACATCTGGCTATGTTTGATGTCACTGAAGCCCCACTGATCACCCAGCCAGAACATAAGGCTTGGGCTGAAGCCTTATGAAGGTAAGAAGTATTCACCCTGGCGAGCGACCAGCTGCTTTTGGTGGAAGAGGACGCGAGCTGCGCTGCCACGCGCTTGTGCGGCACTGGTTCACTTCTGTCGCAGGAAGGAGAGGAAGCACAGTCCTTGTGGCGTCTGCAGGACTCACAGGGCTATCAGTTACAATTCATTAAGTAGTGCTCTAAGAAGTTACAATAATAACATTTCAACAGTTTCCAGAGGGAGTCTCAGAAACTACAGGAAGAGCCGACAAGTTTCAATCCATTTATCAAAGCACTTCAAGACAGATGAAACAGCAGAGCTGCTTAGTGAGGAATGTCTCTCTTTCTGGGTGTCCAGAGCATTTCAGTAAATAAAAAGCTCTTTAAAAATAGTCAATACAATGGAATCCCTTTTGCCTTTTGCCAGCGCTTGTATTACACTTACACCCAAATGACCCTCCTACCTATAATACTGCAGCATTTACATACACATCAAATGGGTGCTTTTCACTTACATAATACATTTAATCCAAGGATTACAGAGCACATAATATATTAAACATTACACCACCTCGTGAGGTAGGTTAGTATTAATGAAGTTGCAGTGGGTAAACTGAGGCACAGGTTAGCTTTATGACTTGCCTGTGGTCCCACAGGCAATCAGCGGAAAAGTCATTAAGACGCTCTTCAGACAAACAGCAGCCATACCTATCCACATACTTGTACGGCTAAAATAGACAAATCCATGTTTTCAAAAGCAACTTAAGCTACCCATCTGGAGACACTGAGGTCCTGATTTTCTGAGGGCAGGAGAACAAAAGGCAAATCAGAGAAGATAAAAAGAACAGAAAGCAAATATTTGTAGTTAGAAATAACATCTTTTTGTATGCCAAATCGTGCACGCAAAACAAGAGGCATCCAAAACTGAAGGACACTTTAGATGCTGGTCTCCAATAATTTGATTTTCTGACTAAAGATTTTTCTAGACCTGCAACAGGGGTTTTGTTCAATAACGTCGGTTTATATTTAGCTTTCATACAGCAGATAGAGGGGAAAAAAATCTTTGGTTAAGGTCTTTGAGCCAAGCATCTAGGATAAAATTTTCAAAAGCACTCAACAGTGGCTTTTGAAAACAGAATTAGGCTAGTTGCTGAGACAAGCTTTGAAAGCTACCCCCTACTTCCTTTAGCATTTTAATGGAGAGCTGATTTCCTCGGTTATGGTACCGTTCCTCATTTCAGTCTCCCCATCTCCTGGCCTTCACCAGTGTCGCTAAGCCAAGTTGGATTTAAACCCAGGAAAACAAGCAGGAGACTGAGCGATGTGGGAGCTTGTGGCCATGACCTCCACGGCATGTCTGCTGACCGGGAGTGGTATAGCTGGACACAGGGATGCTCCCTGGGTGGCTCCCACTTCCCAGCCAGCCTTTGTTCTCTTTGTGGGAGCACTAACTAATAGAGGTGAACACCCTCTGCCTGATGGTTAGGTGAGGCTATAATTACCTCAGTAATAAAGGTCTGATTCTTCCCTGCTCTGCACCTCCTCGCTGGTCAGGAATACTTGTCTAAAGTGGGTGCAAAATGCTACCAGATCAGAAAGATGACATTTTACATCAATGGAAATGACCAGGTGTAAGGAACAAAGGCTACATAACAATGCTCAACTGTTGTCCTTTAATTAAGTAGTTCCTCCAGCAATGACACTAATGAGGTCTTGTTTCCTCAGGGTTGGATTCTCTAGTATCTAAATGGGATACAAGCTTTTTCTGGGGAGAGAGGCATTTATAATTTCTCCCTCCCAGGTAGTGTCCAATTTGGGTGGATGTCGGGACTCTTCTCCTCTTGGCTGCTCATTTTCCAGAAATCTACAGGAACTGCTGAGAACCCCGCCCTTCCGTTAAATTTGGCTGGATTTGGTCAAAGGGTTCAAAGTTAGCAGGGGATAGGAAGACAAATGCATCAAGTGAGACGGAGCAAAGTCAAAAAATGGTTTTTACTAAGAGAAGGTTAAGTATTATTTCCCCTTACAAGTAAGTTTTCCAGTTGTGTGGTAAACTCATAGGGCATTTTCTTGCTGCTTCAGTAGGTATGCCTGGCTGCAGCTCCTGAAAGCAGTATCAATAAATGGAGTACGTACAAACGAATACATGCAAGCAGGGCTTACAGCTCAGAGAAAAGGCAACATAACTTAGCTGGGTGCTGAAGAGAAGTGGAAAGTTCATTAAATCCAGAGAAGCAGTGATCATGTTCACTGGGGATGGCGCTGACTGGA